>NW_028227313.1:141234-240528 GCF_978045245.1 Mus caroli | reverse complement strand
GAAAAAGTCTAAAAATGAGAAAATCACACAGTAGGACCTGGAATATGGTGAGAAACCCTGAAGCAGTTGAAAAATAAGAAAATCAAATTTGTCGTATCTGCAATATGGTGAGAAACCCTGAAAAAGTCAAAAATGAGAAAAATACACTGAAGGAGCTGGAATATGGTGAGAAACCCTGAAAAAGTCAAAAAATAAGAAATTCACTCTTGTAGAACAAGCAATAGCGTGAGAAATTCTGAAAAAGTCAAAAAATGAGAAAATCACACTGTAGTACTTGGAATATGGTGAGAAACCCTGAAAAAGTCGAAAAATTAGAAAATCACGCAGTAGGAGCTGGAATATGGTGAGAAACCCTGAAAAAGTCAAAAAATGAGAAAATCACACTGTAGGACTTGGAATAAGATGAGAAACCGTGAAAAAGACAAAAAATGACAAAAATACACTGTAGGAGCTGGAATATGGTGAGAAACCCTGAAAAAGTCCAACAATAAGAAATTCACACTTGTAGGACCTGCAATATGGTGAGAAACCCTGAAAAAGTCGAAAAATGAGAAAATCACACTGTAGGACTTGGAGTAAGATGAGAAACCCTGAAAAAGTCAAAAAATGAGAAAATCACACTGTAGGACCTGGAATATGGTGAGAAACCCTGAAAAAGTCGAAAAAAGAGAAAATCACACTCTAGGACTTGGAATATGATGAGAAACCCTGAAAAAGTCAAAAAATGAGAAAATCACACTGTAGGACCTGGAATATGGTGAGAAACCCTTAAAAAGTTGAAAAAAGAGAAAAACACTCTAGGACTTGGAATATGATGAGAAACCCTGAAAAAGTCAAAAAATGAGAAAATCACACAGTAGTACCTGGAATATGGTGAGAAACCCTGAAAAAGTCTAAAAATGAGAAAATCTCACAGTAGGACCTGCAATATGGTGAGAAACCCTGAAAAAGTCCAACAATAAGAAATTCACACTTGTAGGACCTGCAATATGGTGAGAAACCTTGAAAAAGTCGAAAAATGAGAAAATCACACTGTAGGACTTGAAGTAAGATGAGAAACCCTGAAAAAGTCAAAAAATGAGAAAATCACACTGTAGGACCTGGAATATGGTGAGAAACCCTGAAAAAGTCGAAAAAAGAGAAAATCACACTCTTGGACTTGGAATATGATGAGAAACCCTGAAAAAGTCAAAAAATGAGAAAATCACACTGTAGGACCTGGAATATGGTGAGAAACCCTTAAAAAGTTGAAAAAAGAGAAAATCACACTCTAGGACTTGGAATATGATGAGAAACCCTGAAAAAGTCAAAAAATGAGAAAATCACACAGTAGTACCTGGAATATGGTGAGAAACCCTGAAAAAGTCTAAAAATGAGAAAATCACACAGTAGGACCTGCAATATGGTGAGAAACCCTGAAAAGGTCGAAAAATGAGAAAATCACACTGTAGGACTTGGAATAAGATGAGAAACCGTGAAAAAGACAAAAAATGACAAAAATACACTGTAGAAGCTGGAATATGGTGAAAAACCCTGAAAAAGTCCAACAATAAGAAAATCACACTTGTAGGACCTGCAATATGGTGAGAAACCCTGAAAAAGTCGAAAAATGAGAAAATCACACTGTAGGACTTGGAGTAAGATGAGAAACCCTGAAAAAGTCAAAAAATGAGAAAATCACACTATAGGACTTGGAATATGGTGAGAAACCCTGAAAAAGTCAAAAAATGAGCAAATCATGCAGTAGGACCTGGAATATGGTGAGAAAAACTGAAAAAGTCTAAAAATGAGAAAATCACACATTAGGACCTGGGATATGGTGAAACTCTGAAAAAGTCGAAAAATAAGAAATTCACACTTGTAGGACCTACAATATGGTGAGAAACCCTGAAAAAGTCAAAAAATGAGAAAATCACACTGTAGGACCTGGAATATTTTTGAGAAACCCTGAAAAAGTCCGAAAAAGAGAAAATCACACTCTAGGACTTGGAATATGATGAGAAACCCTGAAAAATTCAAAAAATGAGAAAATCACACAGTAGTACCTGGAATATGGTGAGAAACCCTGAAAAAGTCTAAAAATGAGAAAATCACACAGTAGGACCTGCAATATGGTGAGAAACCCTGAAAAAGTCGAAAAATGAGAAAATCACACTGTAGGACTTGGAATAAGATGAGAAACCGTGAAAAAGACAAAAAATGACAAAAATACACTGTAGAAGCTGGAATATGGTGAAAAACCCTGAAAAAGTCCAACAATAAGAAAATCACACTTGTAGGACCTGCAATATGGTGAGAAACCCTGAAAAAGTCGAAAAATGAGAAAATCACACTGTAGGACTTGGAGTAAGATGAGAAACCCTGAAAAAGTCAAAAAATGAGAAAATCACACTATAGGACTTGGAATATGGTGAGAAACCCTGAAAAAGTCAAAAAATGAGCAAATCATGCAGTAGGACCTGGAATATGGTGAGAAAAACTGAAAAAGTCTAAAAATGAGAAAATCACACTTTAGGACCTGGGATATGGTGAGAAACTCTGAAAAAGTCGAAAAATAAGAAATTCACACTTGTAGGACCTACAATATGGTGAGAAACCCTGAAAAAGTCAAAAAATGAGAAAATTACACTGTAGGACCTGGAATATTTTTGAGAAACCCTGAAAAAGTCCGAAAAAGAGAAAATCACACTCTAGGACTTGGAATATGATGAGAAAACCTGAAAAAGTCAAAAAATGAGAAAATCACATTGTAGTACCTATAATATGGTGGGAAACACTGAAAAAGTCTTAACGTGAGAAAATCACACAGTAGGACCTGGAATATTGTGAGAAAGCCTGAAACATTTGAAAAATAAGAAAATCAAACTTGTAGTAACTGCAATATGGTGAGAAACCCTGAAAAAGTCGAAAAATGAGAAAATTACACTGTTCGACTTGGAATAAGATGAGAGACCGTGAAAATTTTAAATAATGAGAAAAATAAACTGTAGTAGCTGGAACATGGTGAGAAACCTTGCAAAAGTCGAAAATTAAGAAATTCACACTTGTAGGACCTGCAATATGGTGAGAATACCTGAAAAAGTCGAAAAATGAGAAAATCACACGCTAGGACTTGGAAAATGATAAGAAACCCTGAAAAAGTCGAAAAATGAGAAAATCACACAGTAGGACCTGCAATATGGTGAGAAACCTTGAAACAGTCGAAAAATAAGAAAATCAAACTTGTAGTACCTGCAATATGGTGAGAAACCCTGAAAAAAGAAAGAAGAAAGAAAGAAAGAAAGAAAGAAAGAAAGAAAGAAAGAAAGAAAGAAAGAAAGAAAGAAAGAAAGAAAGAAAGAAAGGAGAATAAAAAGTTTTTATAAAAGTTTTATAAAAAGTGTTAAAGTTTTTAAAAATTAAAAAAAAAAAATTACCAGATCACCATCAAGCACACACAGCATTGGCTGTCTTCAGGTGTATCCTTTCAGCCTCCAAAACAAAAAGTAATGGCTGGCTGTCTTCAGGTGTATCCTATTCTCGAGTCTTATTTCCAACCTAAGAGCTGGGCTGAGCTGCCTCATTATGTAATTGCAAATCTTCCTTGGTGTGTCTTTTCCATTTCTAAGACTAACAGGCCTTTTTCTATTTAGAGAATATGCTCATGACTGTCCTTTAGATATAGTAAATATAACTGTTGCTCAATAAAAATTATTTTGCATTTATTTATTTGTGTGAGTGATGAAGCTCAGGTCTTCAAACTTGTCAGGAGTTATAATTACCTCCCCTCTCTCTCACCCACTCTCTCTCCTCTCTCTCAATGATCTATTTTATTTTTAGTGTAAGAATGTTTTGCATGTGTATGCTGTGCCCACAGACTCCAGAACAGAGTAATAGATCCCCTGGAACTGGAGATGGGCCACCATATATATATACTGGTAATTGAGCCCAGTTTCTCTGGAAGAGGAGACAATGCTCTTAATTGTTGAGCCCCCTCTGTAGCCACATCTTTCTTTCTTTCTTTTCTTTTTTTTTTTTTGAGTATATGTTAGGCTGTGTTTATATACATCATATGCAGACAATAAGAATGATTTAGATTCTTCAGCATCTGACACCCTCTTCTGGAGTGTCTGAACATAGCTACAGCATACTTTGATATAATAAATAAATAAATCTTTAAAAAGAAAAGGAAAAGTAAAAAAGAAAGATCAGGCCTGCCATATGCATGTTCATAGAGGAAAATGGAAGAGACCCCAATCTAACCTCAGCAGGGTGCTTCCTTCTGGATGGTAGCTCACAGTTTCATCCCAGCAAGACAGGCAAATCACTGAGTTCAAGGACAGTAAGGTTCAGGACAGACAAGGTTAGGAAGGAAAAGGGGCTATGTTGAGAATACAAACCGACAAAACAACAACTAGGAAAAAGAAGTGACAATGTAACTTGGGGTAGGGTACCAAAAAGAGAAAGCTTTCTGTTACCACTTACAAACAGCAGTGGACTTGCACCCTTCTGCCCAGGTCCCTGCCTTCCTTTCTAGGAATTCTAAGGATGCCAGGGGGTGGGGGAATCCAGATTAACTTTTTAATAACAAAGACTTGGTCTTTGATGTCTATAGGAAGCCCTTCTCAGTGCCTTTAACTACCACTGAACATTCAGGGCTGTGACTCAACTGTAACAAGGAACAGGGCTAAGAACCTGCAGCCTTTGAAAACAACTATTTTTTTTAAAGTGGGGGACAAAAATCAGCAGTAGAACCCCTCAGGTTCAGCCATAATACTTGTTAGGGTAACAGCCTCAATGTCCGGAGCTGAGGTCTCATGGGTGAACTGCTTCAAGCTCTGAGTATCATTGAAAGAAAGAAAAGATATCATGTGGTTGCTTAATTTATTTATTTTATTATTTCTATTTTTTGTTTTCTTTTGTTTTGTTTTAGAAAAGGCCTCAGTCTGTAGCTATGGCTGACCTAGGACAGACTACATGTGTTAATTACGGTTTCACAGCTGAGAAACAGACCATACCTATGTAAGACTTAGAAAACCCAACAGTCAGTGGTGGCTCGAGCTCTTAATGAGAGCACTCTGGAGGGAGAGGCAGTCAGTTTCTGAGTTCGAGGCCAGCCTGGTTAAAGACAGGGATAGGCAGGGCTAGGCTAGGCAAGGGGCTAGGCTAGGCTAGGCTAGGCAAGGGGCTAGGCAAGACAGTAAGACAGACATACAAGTATGGCAGGCCTGCCTGGTTTTTCTTTCTTTCTTATCCCTTTTAAAAAATGTTTATTTATTTATTTATTTATTTATTTATTTATTTATTTATTTATTTATTTATTTAAATAGATATAAGTACACTGTAGCTGTCTTTAGACACTCCAGAAAAGGGTGTAAGATTCTGGAGAATCTAAATCCCTCTTATGGGCTGCATATGATGTACATAAACACAGCCTCACATATACTTCTAAAAATTTATAGATGGGTGGGGCCACTGAAAGGGCTCAACAATTAACAGAATTGTCTCCTCTTCCAGAAAACCTGGGATCAACTAACAGCAACTATATGGTGGCCCATCTCCAGTTCCAGGGGATCAGAAAGACAGACAGACAGACAGACATAAGGATGGCAGGCCTGCCTGGTCTTTCTTTATTTCTTATCCTTTTAAAAAATATTTTATTTATTTATTTATTTATTTATTTATTTATTTATTTATGTATTTTTTAGATATAAGTACACTGTAGCTGTCTTCAGACACTCCAGAATAGGGTGTCAGATTCTGGAGAATCTAAATCCCTCTTATGGTCTGCATATGATGTACATAAACACAGCCTCACATATACTTCTAAAAATTTAAAGATGGGTGGGGCCACTGAAAGGGCTCAACAATTAACAGCATTGTCTCCTCTTCCAGAGAACCTGGCATCAACTACAAGCAACTATATGGTGGCCCATCTCCAGTTCCAGGGGATCAGACAGAGAAACAGACAGACAGACATAGATAAGGATGGCAGGCCTGCCTGGTCTTTCTTTCTTTCTTATCCCTTTTAAACATGTTTATTTATTTATTTATTTATGTATTTATTAGATATAAGTACAATGTAGCTGTCTTCAGACACTTCAGAAGAGGGTGTCAGATTCTGGAGAATCTAAATCCCTCTTATGGTCTGCATATGATGTACATAAACACAGCCTCACATATACTTCTAAAGATTTAAAGATGGCTGAGGCCACTGAAAGGGCTCAACAATTAACAGCATTGTCTCCTCTTCCAGAGAACCTGGGATCAACTACCAGCAACTATATGGTGGCCCATCTCCAGTTCCAGGAGATCAGACAAACAAAAAGACAGACAGACAGAGATAAGGATGGCAGGCCTGCCTGGTCTTTCTTTTTTTCTTATCCTTTACAAAAAATATTTTATTTATTTATTTATTTATTTATTTATTTATTTATGTATTTATGTATTTATTAGAAATAAGTACACCGTAGCTGTCTTCAGACACACCAGAAGAGGGTGTCAGATTCTGGAGAATCTAAATCCCTCTTATGGTCCGCATATGAAATACATAAACACAGCCTCATATATACTTCTAAAAATTTAAAAATGTGTGGCGCCACTGAAAGGGCTCAACAATTAACAGCATTGTCTCCTCTTCCAGAGAACCTGGGATCAACTACCAGCAACTATATTGTGGCCCATCTCCAGTTCCAGGGGTTCCGACAGACAGACAAACAGACAGTCAAGGATGGCAGGCCTGCCTGGTTTTTTTCTTTCTTATCCTTTTTAAAAAATGTTTATTTATTTATTCATGTATTTATAGATATAAGTACACTGTAGCTGTCTTCGGACACTCCAGAAGAGGGTGTAATATTCTGGAGAATCTAAATCCCTCTTATGGTCTGCATATGATGTACATAAACATAGCCTCACATATACTTCTAAAAATTTAAAGATGGCTGAGGCCACAGAAAGGGCTCAAAAATTAACAGCATTGTCTCCTCTTCCAGAGAAACTGGGATCAACTATCAGCAACTATATGGTGGCCCATCTCCAGTTCCCGGGGATATGACAGACAGACATACAGACAGAGATAAGGATGGCAGGCCTGCCAGTTCTTTCTTTCTTTCTTATCCTTTTTAAAAAATGTTTATTTATTTATTTATGTATTTATTAGATATAAGTACACTGTAGCTGTCTTCAGACACTCCAGAAAAGGGTGTAAGATTCTGCAGAATCTAAATCCCTCTTATGGGCTGCATATGATGTACATAAACACAGCCTCACATATACTTCTAAAAATTTATAGATGGGTGGGGCCACTGAAAGGTCTCAACAATTAACAGAATTGTCTCCTCTTCCAGAAAACCTGGGATCAACTAACAGCAACTATATGGTGGCCCGACTCCAGTTCCAGGGGATCAGAAAGACAGACAGACAAACAGACATAAGGATGGCAGGCCTGCCTGGTCTTTCTTTATTTCTTATCCTTTTAAAAAATATTTTATTTATTTATTTATTTATTTATTTATTTATTTATTTATTTATTCATTTATTTATTAGATATAAGTACCCTGTAGCTGCCTTCAGACACTCCAGAAGAGAATGTCAGATTCTGGAAAATCTAAATCCCTCTTATGGTCTGCATATGATGTACATAAAAACAGCCTCACATATACTTCTAAACATTTAAAGATGGGTGGGGCCACTAAAAGGGATCAACAATTAACAGCATTGTCTCCTCTTCCAGAGAACCTGGGATCAACTAACAGCAACTATATGGTGGCCCATCTCCAGTTCCAGGAGATCAGACAGATAGACAGACAGACAGATATAAGGATGGCAGGCCTGCCTGGTCTTTCTTTTTTTCTTATCATTTTTAAAAAATGATTATTTATTTATTTATTTATTTATTTATTTATTTATTTATTAGATATAAGTACACTGTAGCTGTCTTCAGACACTCCAGAAGAGGGTGTCAGATTCTGGAGAATATAAATCCCTCTTATTGTCTGCATATGATGTACATAAACACAGACTCACATTTACTTCCAAAAATTTAAAAATGTGTGGGGACACTGAAAGGGCTCAACAATTAACAGCATTGTCCCTTTTCCAGAAAACCTGGGAACAACTACCAGCAACTATATGGTGGCCCATCTCCAGTTCCAGGGGATCAGACAGACAGACAGACAGTCAGAAATAAGGATGGCAGGCCTGCCTGGTCTTTCTTTCTTTCTTATCCTTTTGAAAAAATGTTTACTTTTTATTTATTTATTTATTTATTTATGTATTTATTAATTTATTTATTAGATATAAGTACACTGTAGCTGTCTTCAGACACTACAGAAGAGGGTGTAATATTCTGGAGAATCTAAATCCCTCTTATGGTCTTCATATGATGTACATAAACACAGCCTCACATATACTTCTAAAAATTTAAAGATGGCTGAGGCAACTGAAAGGGCTCAACAATTAACAGCATTGTCTCCTCTTCCAGAGAACCTGGGATCAACTACCAGCAAATATATGGTGGCCCAACTCCAGTTCCAAGAGATCAGACAGACAGAAAGACAGACAGACAGAGATAAGGATGGCAGGCCTGCCTGGTCTTTCTTTTTTTCTTATCCTTTTCAAAAAATGGTATTTATTTATTTATTTATTTATTTATTTATTTATTTATTTATTTATTAGATATAAGTACACCGTAGCTATCTTCAGACACTCCAGAAGAGGGTGTAATATTCTGGAGAATCTAAATCCCTCTTATGGTCTGCATATGATGTACATAAACACAGCCTCACATATACTTCTAATAATTTAAAGATGGCTGAGGCCACTGAAAGGGCTCAACAATTAACAGCATTGTCTCCTCTTCCAGGGAAACTGAGATCAACTATCAGCAAATATATGGTGGCCCATCTCCAGTTCCCGGGGATCAGACCGACAGACAGACAGACAGAGATAAGGATGGCAGGCCTGCCAGGTCTTTCTTTCTTTCTTATCCTTTTTAAAAAATGTTTATTTATTTATTTATGTATTTATTAGATATAAGTACACTGTTGCTATCTTCAGACACTCCAGAAGAGGGTGTCATATTCTGGAGAATCTAAATCCATCTTAGGGTGTGCATATGATGTACATAAAAACAGCCTCACATACACCTCTAAAAATTTAAAGATGAGTGGGGCCACTGAAAAGGCTCAACAATTAAGAGCATTGTCTCCTCTTCCAGAGAACCTGGGATCAACTACCAGCAACTATATGGTGGCCCATCTCCAGTTCCAGGAGATCAGAAAGACAGACAGACAGACAGAGAAAAGGATGGCAGGCCCTGCCTGGTCTTTCTTTTTTTCTTATCATTTTTTTTAATTATTTATTTATTTATTTATATATTTATTTATTTATTTATTAGATATAAGTACCCTGTAGCTGCCTTTAGACACTCCAGAAGAGAATGTCAGATTCTGGAGAATCTAAATCCCTCTTATGGTCTGCATATGATGTACATAAACACAGCCTCAAATATACTTCTAAAAATTTAAAGATGGGTGGGGCCACTGAAAGGGCTCAACAATTAACAGCATTGTCTCCTCTTCCAGAGAACCTGGGATCAACTACAAGCAACTATATGGTGGCCCATCTCCAGTTCCAGGAGATCAGACAGACAGACAGACAGACAGATATTAGGATGGCAGGCCTACCTGGTCTTTCTTTTTTTCTTATCATTTTTAAAAAATGATTATCTATTTATTTATTTATTTATTTATTTATTTATGTATTTATTAGATATAAGTACACTGTAGCTGTCTTCAGACACTCCAGAAGAGGGTGTCAGATTCTGGAGAATATAAATCCCTCTTATGGTCTGCATATGATGTACATAAACACAGACTCACATTTACTTCCAAAAATTTAAAAATGTGTGGGGCCACTGAAAGGGCTCAACAATTAACAGCATTGTCCCTTTTCCAGAGAACCTGGGTTCAACTACCAGCAACTATATGGTGGCCCATCTCCAGTTCCAGGGGATCAGATAGACAGACAGACAGTCAGAGATAAGGATGGCTGGCCTGCCTGGTCTTTCTTTCTTTCTTAACTTTTGGAAAAAAAATGTTTACTTATTTATTTATTTATTTATTTATTTATTTATTTATTTATTTATTTATTTATATATTAGATATAAGTACACTGTAGCTGTCTTCAGACACTCCGGAATAGGGTGTCAGATTCTGGAGAATATAAATCCCTCGTATGGTCTGCATATGATGTACATAAACACAGACTCACATTTACTTCCAAAAATTTAAAAATGTGTGGGGCCACTGAAAGAGCTCAACAATTAACAGCATTGTCCCTTTTCCAGAGAACCTGGTATCAACTACCAGCAACTATATGGTGGCCCATCTCCAGTTCCAGGGGATCAGACAGACAGACAGACAGTCAGAGATAAGGATGGCTGGCCTGCCTGGTCTTTCTTTCTTTCTTAACTTTTTGAAAAAAATGTTTACTTATTTATTTATTAATTAATTAATTAATTTATTTATTTATTTATTTATTTATTTATTTATTTATTAGATATAAGTACACTGTAGCTGTCTTCAGACACTCCAGAAGAGGGAGTAAGATTCTGGAGAATCTAAATCCGTCTTATGGTCTGCATATGATGTACATAAACACAGACTCACATATACTTCTAAAAATTTAAAGATTGGAGGGGCCACAAAAAGCACTCGACAATTAACAGCATTGTGTCCTCTTCTAGAGAACCTGGGATCAACTACCAGCAACTATATGGTGGCCCATCTCCAGTTCCAGGGGTTCAGACAGACAGACATACAGACAGACAGAGATAAGGATGGCAGGCCTGCCTGTTATTTCTTTCTTTCTTATCCTTTTAAAAAATGTTTATTTATTTATTTATTTATTTATTTATTTATTTATTTATTTATTAGATATAAGTACACTGTAGCTGTCTTCATACACTCCAGAAGAGGGGGTCAGATTATGGAGAATCTAAATCCCTCTTATGGTATGCATATGATGTACATAAACACAGCCTCAAAAATACCTCTAAAAATTTAAAGATGGGTGGGGCCACTGAAAGGGCTCAAAAATTAACAGCATTGTCTCCTCTTCCAGAGAACCTGGGATCAACTACCCGCAACTATATGGTGGCCCATCTCCAGTTCCAGGGGATCTGACAGATAGACAGACAGACAGACAGACAGACAGACAGACAAGGTGGCAGGCCTGCCTGGTCTTTCTTTTTTCTTATCCTTTTTAATAATGTTTATTTATTTATTCATGTATTTATTAGATATAAGTACACTGTAGCTGTCTTCAGACACTCCAGAAGAGGGTGTCAGATTCTGGAGAATCTAAATCCCTCTTATGGTCTGCATATGATGTACATAAACACAGACTCACATTTACTTCCAACAATTTAAAGATTTGTTGGGCCACTGAAAGGGCTCAACAATTAACAGCATTGTCTCCTCTTCCAGAGAACCTGGGATCAACTACCAGGAAAAATATGGTGGCCCATCTCCAGTTTCGGGGGATCAGACAGACAGACAGACAGACAGAGTTAAGGATCGCAGGCCTGCCTGGTCTTTCTTTTTTTCTTATCATTTTTAAAAAATGATTATTATTTATTTATTTATATATGTAATTATTAGATATAAGTACACTGTAGAGGTCTTCAAACACTCCAGAAGAAGTTGTCAGATTCTGGAGAATCTAAATCTCTCTTATGGTCTGCATATGATATACATAAACACAGACTCACATTTACTTTCAACAATTTAAAGATTTGTGGGGCCACTGGAAGGGCTCAACAATTAACAGCATTGTCTCCTCTTCCAGAGAACCTGGGATCAACTACCAGCAACTATATGGTGGCCCATCTCCAGTTCCAGAGGATCAGACAGAGAGACAGACAGAGAGACAGAGATAAGGATGGCAGGCCGGCCTGGTCTTTCTTTTTTACTTATCATTTTAAAAAAATGTTTATTTATTTATTTATTTATTTATTTATTTATTTATTTATTTATTATTTATAAGTATACTGTACCTGTCTTCAGACACTCCAGAAGAGGGTGTCAGATTCTGGAGAATCTAAATCCCTCTTATGGTCTGAATATGATGTACATAAACACAGCCTCACATACACCTCTAAAAATTTAAAGATGAGTGGGGCCACTAAAAGGGCTCAACAATTAACAGCATTGTCTCCTCTTCCAGAGAACCTGGGATCAACTACCAGCAACTATATGGTGGCCCATCTCCAGTTCCAGGGTTTCAGACAGACAGACTGACAAACAGTCAAGGATGGCAGGCCTGCCTGGTTTTTTTCTTTCTTATACTTTTTAAAAAATGTTTATTTATTTATTTATGTATTAATTAGATATAAGTACACTGGAGAGGTCTTCAGACACTCCAGAAGAGGTTGTCAGATACTGGAGAATGTAAATACCTCTTATGGTCTGCATATTATGTACATAAACACAGACTCACATTTACTTCCAAAAATTTAAAGATGTGTGGGGCAACTGAAAGGGCTCAACAATTAACAGCATTGTCTCCTAGTCCAGAGAACCTGGGATCAACTACCAGCAACTATATGGTGGCCCATCTCCAGTTCCAGGAGATCAGACAGACAGACAGACAGACAGAGATAAGGATGGCAGGCATGCCTGGTCTTTCTTTTTTTCTTATCATTTTTAAAAAATGATTATTTATTTATTTATTTATTTATTTATTTATTTATGTATATATTAGATATAAGTACACTGTAATTGTCTTCAGACACTCCAGAAGAGGGTGTCAGATTCTGGAGAATCTAAATCCCTCTTATGGTCTGCATATGATGTACATAAACAAAGCCTCACATATACTTCTAAAAATTTAAAGATGGGTGGGGCCACTTTACGGCTCAAAAATTAACAACATTGTCTCCTCTTCCAGAGAACCTGGGTTCAACTACCAGCAACTATATGGTGGCCCATCTCCAGTTCCAGGGGATCAGACAGACAGACAGACATACAGACAGCTAGAGATAAGGATGGCAGGCCTGCCTGGTCTCTCTTTATTTCTTATCCTTTTTAAGAAATGTTCATTTATTTATTTATGTATTTATTAGATATAAGTACACTGTAGCTGTCTTCAGACATTCAGTAAGAGGGTGTCAGATTCTGGAGAATCTAAATCCCTCTTATGGTCTGCATATGATGTACATAAACACAGACTCACAATTACTTCCAAAAATTTAAAGATGTGTGGGGCCACTGAAAGGGCTCGACAATTAACAGCATTGTCTCCTCTTCCAGAGAACCTGGGATCAACTACCAGCAACTATATGGTGGCCCATCTCAAGTTCCACGGGATCAGACAGACAGACTGACAGACAGAAGAGATAAGGATCGCAGGCCTGCCTGGCCTTACATTCTTTCTTATCCTTTTAAAATGTTTGTTTATTTATTTATTTATTTATTTATTTATTTATTTATTTATTAGGTATAAGTACACTGTAGCTGTCTTCAGACACTCCAGAAGAAGGTGTCAGATTGAGGAGAATCTAAATCCCTCTTATATTCTGCATATGATGTACATAAACACAGCCTCACATATACTTCTAAAAATTTAAAGATGGGTGGGGCCACTGAAAGGACTCAACAATTAACAGCATTGTCTCCTGTTCCAGAGAACCTGGGATCAAATACTGGCAACTATATGGTGGCCCATCTCCAGTTCCAGGGTATCAGACAGACAGACAGACAGACAGACAGATATAAGATGGCAGGCCTGCCCGTTGTTTCTTTCTTTCTTATCCTTTTTAAAAAAATTTTATTTATATATTTATTTTTTATTTATGTATTTATTAGATATAAGTACACTGTAGCTGTCTTCAGAGACTCGAGAAGAGGGTGTCAGAAATTTGAGAATCTAAATCCCTCTTATGGTCTGCATATGATGTACATAAACACAGCCTCACATATACTTCTAAAAATTTAAAGATGGGTGGGGCCACTGATAGGGCTCAAATTAACAGCATTGTCTCCTCTTCCAGAGAACCTGGGATCAACTACAAGCAACTATATGGTGGCTCATCTCCAGTGCCCAGGGATCAGACAAGCAGACAGACAGACAGACAAGGATAAAGATGGCAGGCCTGCCTGGTCTTTCTTTCTTTCTTATCCTTTTTTTAAAAAATGTTTATTTATTTATTTATTTATGTATTTTTTACATATAAGTACACTATAGCTGTCTTCAGACACTCCAGAAGAGGGTTTCAGATTCTGGAGAATCTAAATTCCCCTTATTGTCTGCATATGAGGTACATAAACACAGCCTCCCATATACTTCTAAAATTTAAAGATGGGTGGGGCCACTTAAAGGGCTCAACAATTAACAGCATTGTCTCCACTTCCAGAGAACCTGGGATCAACTACCATCAACTATATGGTGGCCATTCTCCAGTTCCCGGGGATCAGACAGACAGACAGAGAGACAGACAAAGAAGGATAAAGGTGGCAGGCCTACCTGGTCTTTCTTTCTTTCTTATCCTTTTTAAAAAATGTTTATTTATTTATTTATTTATTTATTTATTTATTTATTTATTAGATATAAGTACACTGTAGCTGTCTTCAGACACTCCGGAATAGGGTGTCAGATTCTGGAGAATATAAATCCCTCGTATGGTCTGCATATGATGTACATAAACACAGACTCACATTTACTTCCAAAAATTTAAAAATGTGTGGGGCCACTGAAAGAGCTCAACAATTAACAGCATTGTCCCTTTTCCAGAGAACCTGGTATCAACTACCAGCAACTATATGGTGGCCCATCTCCAGTTCCAGGGGATCAGACAGACAGACAGACAGTCAGAGATAAGGATGGCTGGCCTGCCTGGTCTTTCTTTCTTTCTTAACTTTTTGAAAAAAATGTTTACTTATTTATTTATTAATTAATTAATTAATTTATTTATTTATTTATTTATTTATTTATTTATTTATTAGATATAAGTACACTGTAGCTGTCTTCAGACACTCCAGAAGAGGGAGTAAGATTCTGGAGAATCTAAATCCGTCTTATGGTCTGCATATGATGTACATAAACACAGACTCACATATACTTCTAAAAATTTAAAGATTGGAGGGGCCACAAAAAGCACTCGACAATTAACAGCATTGTGTCCTCTTCTAGAGAACCTGGGATCAACTACCAGCAACTATATGGTGGCCCATCTCCAGTTCCAGGGGTTCAGACAGACAGACATACAGACAGACAGAGATAAGGATGGCAGGCCTGCCTGTTATTTCTTTCTTTCTTATCCTTTTAAAAAATGTTTATTTATTTATTTATTTATTTATTTATTTATTTATTTATTTATTAGATATAAGTACACTGTAGCTGTCTTCATACACTCCAGAAGAGGGGGTCAGATTATGGAGAATCTAAATCCCTCTTATGGTATGCATATGATGTACATAAACACAGCCTCAAAAATACCTCTAAAAATTTAAAGATGGGTGGGGCCACTGAAAGGGCTCAAAAATTAACAGCATTGTCTCCTCTTCCAGAGAACCTGGGATCAACTACCCGCAACTATATGGTGGCCCATCTCCAGTTCCAGGGGATCTGACAGATAGACAGACAGACAGACAGACAGACAGACAGACAAGGTGGCAGGCCTGCCTGGTCTTTCTTTTTTCTTATCCTTTTTAATAATGTTTATTTATTTATTCATGTATTTATTAGATATAAGTACACTGTAGCTGTCTTCAGACACTCCAGAAGAGGGTGTCAGATTCTGGAGAATCTAAATCCCTCTTATGGTCTGCATATGATGTACATAAACACAGACTCACATTTACTTCCAACAATTTAAAGATTTGTTGGGCCACTGAAAGGGCTCAACAATTAACAGCATTGTCTCCTCTTCCAGAGAACCTGGGATCAACTACCAGGAAAAATATGGTGGCCCATCTCCAGTTTCGGGGGATCAGACAGACAGACAGACAGACAGAGTTAAGGATCGCAGGCCTGCCTGGTCTTTCTTTTTTTCTTATCATTTTTAAAAAATGATTATTATTTATTTATTTATATATGTAATTATTAGATATAAGTACACTGTAGAGGTCTTCAAACACTCCAGAAGAAGTTGTCAGATTCTGGAGAATCTAAATCTCTCTTATGGTCTGCATATGATATACATAAACACAGACTCACATTTACTTTCAACAATTTAAAGATTTGTGGGGCCACTGGAAGGGCTCAACAATTAACAGCATTGTCTCCTCTTCCAGAGAACCTGGGATCAACTACCAGCAACTATATGGTGGCCCATCTCCAGTTCCAGAGGATCAGACAGAGAGACAGACAGAGAGACAGAGATAAGGATGGCAGGCCGGCCTGGTCTTTCTTTTTTACTTATCATTTTAAAAAAATGTTTATTTATTTATTTATTTATTTATTTATTTATTTATTTATTATTTATAAGTATACTGTACCTGTCTTCAGACACTCCAGAAGAGGGTGTCAGATTCTGGAGAATCTAAATCCCTCTTATGGTCTGAATATGATGTACATAAACACAGCCTCACATACACCTCTAAAAATTTAAAGATGAGTGGGGCCACTAAAAGGGCTCAACAATTAACAGCATTGTCTCCTCTTCCAGAGAACCTGGGATCAACTACCAGCAACTATATGGTGGCCCATCTCCAGTTCCAGGGTTTCAGACAGACAGACTGACAAACAGTCAAGGATGGCAGGCCTGCCTGGTTTTTTTCTTTCTTATACTTTTTAAAAAATGTTTATTTATTTATTTATGTATTAATTAGATATAAGTACACTGGAGAGGTCTTCAGACACTCCAGAAGAGGTTGTCAGATACTGGAGAATGTAAATACCTCTTATGGTCTGCATATTATGTACATAAACACAGACTCACATTTACTTCCAAAAATTTAAAGATGTGTGGGGCAACTGAAAGGGCTCAACAATTAACAGCATTGTCTCCTAGTCCAGAGAACCTGGGATCAACTACCAGCAACTATATGGTGGCCCATCTCCAGTTCCAGGAGATCAGACAGACAGACAGACAGACAGAGATAAGGATGGCAGGCATGCCTGGTCTTTCTTTTTTTCTTATCATTTTTAAAAAATGATTATTTATTTATTTATTTATTTATTTATTTATTTATGTATATATTAGATATAAGTACACTGTAATTGTCTTCAGACACTCCAGAAGAGGGTGTCAGATTCTGGAGAATCTAAATCCCTCTTATGGTCTGCATATGATGTACATAAACAAAGCCTCACATATACTTCTAAAAATTTAAAGATGGGTGGGGCCACTTTACGGCTCAAAAATTAACAACATTGTCTCCTCTTCCAGAGAACCTGGGTTCAACTACCAGCAACTATATGGTGGCCCATCTCCAGTTCCAGGGGATCAGACAGACAGACAGACATACAGACAGCTAGAGATAAGGATGGCAGGCCTGCCTGGTCTCTC
This sequence comes from Mus caroli, assembly GCF_978045245.1. Taxonomy (NCBI): domain Eukaryota; kingdom Metazoa; phylum Chordata; class Mammalia; order Rodentia; family Muridae; genus Mus; species Mus caroli. The sequence continues at coordinate 223,037 of NW_028227313.1, read as the reverse complement.
TTTATTTCTTATCCTTTTTAAGAAATGTTCATTTATTTATTTATGTATTTATTAGATATAAGTACACTGTAGCTGTCTTCAGACATTCAGTAAGAGGGTGTCAGATTCTGGAGAATCTAAATCCCTCTTATGGTCTGCATATGATGTACATAAACACAGACTCACAATTACTTCCAAAAATTTAAAGATGTGTGGGGCCACTGAAAGGGCTCGACAATTAACAGCATTGTCTCCTCTTCCAGAGAACCTGGGATCAACTACCAGCAACTATATGGTGGCCCATCTCAAGTTCCACGGGATCAGACAGACAGACTGACAGACAGAAGAGATAAGGATCGCAGGCCTGCCTGGCCTTACATTCTTTCTTATCCTTTTAAAATGTTTGTTTATTTATTTATTTATTTATTTATTTATTTATTTATTTATTAGGTATAAGTACACTGTAGCTGTCTTCAGACACTCCAGAAGAAGGTGTCAGATTGAGGAGAATCTAAATCCCTCTTATATTCTGCATATGATGTACATAAACACAGCCTCACATATACTTCTAAAAATTTAAAGATGGGTGGGGCCACTGAAAGGACTCAACAATTAACAGCATTGTCTCCTGTTCCAGAGAACCTGGGATCAAATACTGGCAACTATATGGTGGCCCATCTCCAGTTCCAGGGTATCAGACAGACAGACAGACAGACAGACAGATATAAGATGGCAGGCCTGCCCGTTGTTTCTTTCTTTCTTATCCTTTTTAAAAAAATTTTATTTATATATTTATTTTTTATTTATGTATTTATTAGATATAAGTACACTGTAGCTGTCTTCAGAGACTCGAGAAGAGGGTGTCAGAAATTTGAGAATCTAAATCCCTCTTATGGTCTGCATATGATGTACATAAACACAGCCTCACATATACTTCTAAAAATTTAAAGATGGGTGGGGCCACTGATAGGGCTCAAATTAACAGCATTGTCTCCTCTTCCAGAGAACCTGGGATCAACTACAAGCAACTATATGGTGGCTCATCTCCAGTGCCCAGGGATCAGACAAGCAGACAGACAGACAGACAAGGATAAAGATGGCAGGCCTGCCTGGTCTTTCTTTCTTTCTTATCCTTTTTTTAAAAAATGTTTATTTATTTATTTATTTATGTATTTTTTACATATAAGTACACTATAGCTGTCTTCAGACACTCCAGAAGAGGGTTTCAGATTCTGGAGAATCTAAATTCCCCTTATTGTCTGCATATGAGGTACATAAACACAGCCTCCCATATACTTCTAAAATTTAAAGATGGGTGGGGCCACTTAAAGGGCTCAACAATTAACAGCATTGTCTCCACTTCCAGAGAACCTGGGATCAACTACCATCAACTATATGGTGGCCATTCTCCAGTTCCCGGGGATCAGACAGACAGACAGAGAGACAGACAAAGAAGGATAAAGGTGGCAGGCCTACCTGGTCTTTCTTTCTTTCTTATCCTTTTTAAAAAATGTTTATTTATTTATTTATTTATTTATTTATTTATTTATTTATTAGATATAAGTACACTGTATCTGTCTTCACACACTCCGGAAGAATGTGTCAGATTCTGGTGAATCTAAATCCCTCTTATGATCTGCATATGATGTACATAAACACAGCCTCACATATAATTCTAAAAATTTAAAGATGGGTGGGGCAACTGAAAGGGCTCAAACAATTAACAGCATTATCTCCTGTTCCAGAGAACCTGGGATCAAATACCAGCAACTATATGGTGGCCCATCTCCAGTTCCAGGGGATCAGAAAGACAGACAGACAGACAGACAGAGATAAGGATGGCAGGCCTGCCTGGTCTTTTTTTCTTTCTTTCTTATCCTTTTTAAAAAATTTTTATTTATTTATTTATTTATTTATTTATTTATTAAAGTATTTATTAGATATAAGTACACTGTATCTGTCTTCAGTCACTCCAGAAGAGGGTGTCAGATTCTGGAGAATATAAATCCCTCTTATGGTCTGCATATGATGTACATAAACACAGCCACACATATACTTCTAAAAATTTAAAGATGGGTGGGGCCCCTGAAAGGGCTCAATAATTAACAGCATTGACTCCTCTTCCAGAGAACCTGGGATCAACAACGAGCAACTATATGGTGGCCCGTCTTTAGTTCCAGGGGATCAGACAGACAGACAGACAGACAGAGATAAGGATGGTAGGCCTGCCTGGTCTTTCTTTCTTTCTTATCCTTTTTAAAAAATGTTTATTTATTTATGTATGTATGTATGTATGTATTATGTATTTATTTATTTATTTATATATTTAGTAGATATAAGTACACTGTAGCTGTCTTCAGACACTCCAGAAGAGGGTGTCAGATTCTGGAGAATCTAAATCCCTCTTATGGACTGCATATGATGTACATAAACACAGCCTCACATACACTTCTAAATATTTAAAGATGGGTGGGACCACTGAAAGGTCTCAACAATTAACAGCATTGTCTCCTCTTCCAGAGAACTTGGGATCAACTACGAGCAACTATATGGTGGCCCATCTTAAGTTCCAGGGTTTCAGACAGACAGACAGACTACAGTCAAGGATGGCAGGCCTGCCTGGTTTTTCGTTCTTTCTTGTCCTTTTTAAAAAATGTTTATTTATTTATTTATTTATTTATTTATTTATTTATGTATTTATGTATTTATTAGATATAAGTACACTGTAGAGGTCTTCAGACACTCCAGAAGTGTTGTCAGATTCTGGAGAATCTAAATCCCTCTTATGGTCTGCATATGATATACATAAACACAGACTCACATTTACTTCCAACAATTTAAAGATTTGTGGGGCACTGAAAGGGCTCAACAATTAACAGCATTGTCTCCTCTTCCAGAGAACCTGGGATCAACTACCAGCAACTATATGGTGGCCCATCTCCAGTTCCAGGGGATCAGACAGTGAGACAGACAGAGAGACAGAGATAAGGATGGCAGGCCTGCCTGGTCTTTCTTTTTTTCTTATCATTTTTAAAAAATGTTTATTTATTTATTTATTTATTTATTTATTAACTTATTTATTTATTTATGTATGTATTTATTATTTTTAAGTACACTGTACCTGTCTTCAGACACTCCAGAAGAGGGTGTCAGATTCTGGAGAATCTAAATCCCTCTTATGGTCTGAATATGATGTACATAAACACAGCCTCACATACACCTCTAAAAATTTAAAGATGAGTGGGGCCACTGAAAGGGCTCAACAATTAACAGCATTGTCTCCTCTTCCAGAGAACCTGGGATCAACTACCAGCAACTATATGGTGGCCCATCTCCAGTTCCAGAGGATCAGACAGACAGACAGACAGAGATAAGGATGGCAGGCCTGCCTGGTCTTTCTTTCTTTCTAATCGATTTTAAAAAATGTTTATTTATTTATTTATGTATTTATTAGATATAAGTACACTGTATCAGTCTTAGACCCTCCAAAAGTCGGTGTCATATTCTGGAGAATCTAAATCCCTCTTAAGGTCTGAATATGATGTACATAAACACAGCCTCACATTTACTTCTAAAAAATTAAAGATGGGTTGGGCCACTGAAAGGGCTCAACAATTAACAGCATTGTCTCCTCTTCCAGAGGACCTGTGATCAACTACCAGCAACTATATGGTGGCCCATCTCCACTTCCAGGGGATCAGACAGAGAGAAAGACAGAAAGAAAAAGATAAGGATGGCAGGCCTGCCTGGTCTTTCTTTCTTTCTTATCCTTTTTAAAAAATGTTTATTTATTTATGTATGTATGTATGTATGTATGTATGTATGTATTTATTTATTTATTTATTTATTTATTTATTTATTTATTTATATATTTAGTAGATATAAGTACACTGTAGCTGTCTTCAGACACTCCAGAAGAGGGTGTCAGATTCTGGAGAATCTAAATCCCTCTTATGGTCTGAATATGATGTACAAAAACACAGCCTCACATACACCTCTAAAAATTTAAAGATGAGTGGGGCCACTAAAAGGGCTCAACAATTAACAGCATTGTCTCCTCTTCCAGAGAACCTGGGATCAACTACGAGCAACTATATGGTGGCCCATCTTAAGTTCCAGGATTTCAGACAGACAGACAGACAAACAGTCAAGGATGGCAGGCCTGCCTGGTTTTTCGTTCTTTCTTGTCCTTTTTAAAAAATTTTTATTTATTTATTTATTTATTTATTTATTTATTTATTTATTTATTTATTTATTTATGTATTTATTAGCTATAAGTACACTGTAGAGATCTTCAGACACTCCAGAAGAAGTTGTCAGATTCTGGAGAATCTAAATCCCTCTTATGGTCTGCGTATGATGTACATAAACACAGACTCACATTTACTTCCAACAATTTAAAGACTTGTGGGCAAAGAAAGGGCTCAACAATTAAGAGCATTGTCTCCTCTTCCAGAGAACCTGGGATCAACTACCAGCAACTATATGGTGGCCCATCTCCAGTTCCAGGGGATCAGACAGAGAGACAGACAGAGAGACAGAGATAAGGATGGCAGGCCTTCCTGGTCTTTCTTTTTTTCTTATCATTTTAAAAAAATGTTTATTTATTTATTTATTTATTTATTTATTTATTTATGTATTTATTTATTAGATATAAGTACACTGTAGCTGTCTTCAGACACTCCAGAAGAGGGTGTCAGATTCTGGAGAATCTAAATCCCTCTTATGATCTGAATATGATGTACATAAACACAGCCTCACATACACCTCTAAAAATTTAAAGATGAGTGGGGCCACCGAAAGGGCTCAACAATTAACAGCATTGTATCCTCTTACAGAGAACCTGGGATCAACTACCAGCAACTATATGGTGGCCCATCTCCAGTTCCAGGGGATCAGACAGACAGACTGACAGACAGAAGAGATAAGGATCGCAGGCCTGCCTGTTCTTTCTTTCTTTCTTATCCTTTTAAAATGTTTATTTATTTATTTATTTATTTATTTATTTATTTATTAGATATAAGTACACTGTAGCTGTCTTCTGACACTCCAGAAGAGGGTGTCAGATTGAGGAGAATCTAAATCCCTCTTATGGTCTGCATATGATGTACATAAACACAGCCTCACATATACTTCTAAAAATTTAAAGATGGGTGGGGCCACTGAAAGGGCTCAACAATTAACAGCATTGTCTCCTGTTCCAGAGAACCTGGGATCAACTACCAACAACTATATGGTGGCCCATCTCCAGTTCCAGGGTATCAGACAGACAGACAGACAGACAGACAGACAGACAGATATAAGGATGGCAGGCCTGCCCGTTCTTTCTTTCTTTCTTATCCTTTTTTAAAAAAATTTATTTATATATTTATTTATTTATTTATTTATTTATGTATTTATTAGATATAAGTACACTGTAGCTGTCTTCAGACACTCCAGAAGAGTGTGTCAGAAATTGGAGAATCTAAAACCCTCTTATGGTCTGCATATGATGTACATAAACACAGCCTCACATATACTTCTAAAAATTTAAAGATGGGTGGGGTACTGATAGGGCTCAAATTAACAGCATTGTCTCCTCTTCCAGAGAACCTGGGATCAACAAAAGCAACTATATAGTGGCTAATCTCCAGTGCCCAGGGATCAGACAGACAGACAAACAGACAGACAAGGATAAAGATGGCAGGCCTGCCTGGTTTTCTTTCTTTCTTATCCATTTTTAAAAAATGTTTATTTATTTATTTATGTATTTATTACATATAAGTACACTATAGCTGTCTTCAGACACTCCAGAAGAGGGTGTCAAATTCTGGAGAATCTAAATCCCCCTTATTGTCTGCATATGAGGTACATAAATATAGCCTCCCATATACTTCTAAAAATTTAAAGATGGGTGGGGGCACTGAAAGGGCTCAACAATTAACAGCATTGTCTCCACTTCCAGAGAACCTGGGATCAACTACCATCCACTATATGGTGGCCCATTTCCAGTTCCCGGGGATCAGAAAGACAGACAGAGAGAAGACAGACAAGGATAAAGGTGGCAGGCCTACCTGTTCTTTCTTTCTTTCTTATCCTTTTTACAAAATGTTTATGTATTTATTTATTTATTTATTTATTTATTTATTTATTTATTTATTTATTAGATATAAGTACACTGTATCTGTCTTCACACACTCCAGAAGAATGCGTCAGATTCTGGTGAATCTAAATCCCTCTTATGGTCTGCATATGATGTACATAAACACAGCCTCACATATAATTCTAAAAATTTAAAGATGGGTGGGGCAACTGAAAGGGCTCAACAATTAACAGCATTGTCTCCTGTTCCAGAGAACCTGGGATCAAATACAAGCAACTATATGGTGGCCCACCTCCAGTTCCAGGGGATCAGAAAGACAGACAGACAGACAGACAGAGATAAGGATGGCAGGTCTGCCTGGTCTTTCTTTCTTTCTTTCTTTCTTTCTTTCTTTCTTTCTTTCTTTCTTTCTTTCTTTCTTTCTTTCTTTCTTATCCTTTTTTTAAAAATGTTTATTTATTTATTTATTTATTTATTTATTTATTTATTTATTTATGTATTTATTAGATATAAGTACACTGTAGCTGTCTTCAGTCACTCCAGAAGAGGGTGTCAGATTCTGGAGAATATAAATCCCTCCTCTGGTCTGCATATGATGTACATAAACACAGCCTCACATATACTTCTAAAAATTTAAAGATGGGTGGGGTCCCTGAAATGGCTCAATATTTAACAGCATTGACTCCTCTTCCAGAGAACCTGGGATCAACAACGAGCAACTATATGGTGGCCCGTCTTTAGTTCCAGGGGATCAGACAGACAGACGGACAGACAGAGATAAGGATGGTAGGCCTGCCTGGTCTTTCTTTCTTTCTTATCCTTTTTAAAAAATGTTTATTTATGTATGTATGTATGTATGTATGTATGTATGTATGTATTTATTTATTTATTTATTTATTTATTTATTTATTAGATATAAGTACACTGTAGCTGTCTTCAGACACTCCAGAAGAGGGTGTCAGATCCTGGAGAATCTAAATCCCTCTTATGGTCTGCACATGATGTACCTAAACACAGCCTCACATATACTTCTAAAAATTTAAAGATGGGTGGGACCACTGAAAGGGCTCAACAATTAACATCATTGTCTCCTCTTCCAGAGAACCTGGGATCAACTACCAGCAACTATATGGTGGCCCATCTGCAGTTCCAGGGGATCAGACAGACAGACAGACAGACAGAGATAAGGATGGCAGGCCTGCCTGGTCTTTCTTTCTTACTTATCCTGTTTAAAAAAATGTTTATTTATTTATTTATTTATTTATTTATTTATATATTTATGTATTTATTATATATAAGTACACAGTAGCTGTCTTCAGACACTCCAGAAGAGGGTGTCAAATTCAGGAAAATCTAAATCCCTCTTATGGTCTGCATATGATGTACATAAACACAGACTCACATATACTTCTAAAAATTTAAAGATGGGTGGGACCACTGAAAGGACTCAACAATTAACAGCATTGTCTCCTCTTCCAGAGAGCCTCGGATGATCAACCAGCAACTATATGGTGGCCTATCTCCAGTTCCAGGGTATCAAACAGACAGACAGACAGACAGAGATAAGGATGGCAGGTCTGCCTGGTCTTTCTTTCTTTCTTATCATTTTAAAAAAATGTTTATTTATTTATTTATGTATTTATTATATATAAGTACACAGTAGCTGTCTTCAGACACTCCAGAAGAGGGTGTCAAATTCAGGAAAATCTAAATCCCTCTTATGGTCTGCATATGATGTACATAAACACAGACTCACATATACTTCTAAATTTTTAAAGATGGGTGGGGCCACTGAAAGGACTCAAAAATTAACAGCATTGTCTCCTCTTCCAGAGAGCCTCGGATGATCTACCAGCAACTATATGGTGGCCCATCTCCAGTTCCAGGGTATCAAACAGACAGACAGACAGACAGAGATAAGGATGGAGGCCTGCCTGGTCTTTCTTTCTTTCTTATCCTTTTTAAAAAATGTTTATTTATTTATTTTTGTATTAATTAGATATAAGTACACTGTAGCTGTCTTCAGACACTCCAGTAGAGGGTGTCAGATTCTGGAGAATCTAAATCCTCTTATAATCTGCATATGATGTACATAAACACAGCCTCAGGTATACTTCTAAAAATTTAAAGAAGTGTGGGGCCAATGAAAGGGCTCAAAAATTAACAGCATTGTCTCCTCTTCCAGAGAACCTTGGATCAACTACCAGCAACTATATGGTGGCCCATCTCGAGTTCCCGGGGATCAGATAGACAGACAGACAGACAGACAGACAGAGATATGGATGGTAGGCCTGCCTGGTCTTTCTTTCTTTCTTATCCTTTTTAAAAAATGTTTATTTATTTATGTATGTATGTATGTATGTATTTATTTATTTATTTATTTATTTATTTATTTATTTATTTATTTATTAGATATAAGTACACTGTAGCAGTCTTCAGACACTCCAGAAGAGGGTGTCAGATCCTGGAGAATCTAAATCCCTCTTATGGTCTGCATATGATGTACATAAACACAGCCTCACATATACTTCTAAAAATTTAAAGATGGGTGGGGCTACTGAAAGGGCTCAACAACTAACAGCATTGTCTCCTCTTCCAGAGTACCTGAGATCAACTACCAGCAAATATATGGTGGCCCATCACCAGTTCCAGGGGATCTGACAGATAGAGAGACAGACAGACAGACACACAAGGTGGCAGGCCTGCCTGGTCTTTCTTTCTTTCTTATCCTTTTTAAAAATGTTTATTAATTTATGTATGTATTTATTAGATATAAGTACACTGTAGCTGTCTTCAAACACTCCAGAAGAGGGTGTCAGATTTTGGAGAATCTATATCCCTCTTATGATCTGCATATGATGTACATAAACACAGCCTTACATATACTTCTAAAAACTTAAAGATGGGTGGGGCCACTGAAAGGGCTCAACAATTAACAGCATTGTCTCCTCTTGGAGAGAACCTGGGATCAACTACCAGCAATTATATGGTGGCCCATCTCCAGTTCCGGGGATCAGACAGACAGACAGACAGACAAGAATGGCAGGCCTGCCTGGTCTCTCTTTCTTTATTATCCTTTTTAAAAAATGTTTATTTGTTTATTTATGAATTTATTAGATATAAGTACACTGTAGCTGTCTTCAGACACTCCAGAAGAGGGTGTCAGATTCTGGAGAATCTAAATCCCTCTTATGATCTGCATATTCGGTACATAAACACAGCCTTACATATACTTCTATAAATTTAAAGATGGGTGGGCAACGAAAGGGCTCAACAAATAACAGCATCGTCTTCTCTTCCAGAGAACCTGTGATCAACTATCAGCAACTCTATGGTGGCCCATCTCCAGTTCCAGGGGATCAGACAGACAGACAGACAGAGATAAGGATGGGAGGCCTTCCTGGTCTTTCTTTCTTTCTAATCGATTTTAAAAAATGTTTATTTATGTATTTATGTATTTATTAGATATAAGTACACTGTATCCGTCTTAGACACTCCAAAAGACTGTGTCAGATTCTGGAGAATTTAATCCCTCTTATGGTCTGAATATGATGTACATAAACACAGCGTCACATTTACTTCTAAAAATTCAAAGATGGGTGGGGCCACTGAAAGGGCTCAACAATTAACAGCATTGTCTCCTCTTACAGAGGACCTGGGATCAACTACCAGCAACTATATGGTGGCCCATCTCCATTTCTAGGGGATCAGACATACAGACAGACAGAGAGACAGACAGACAGACAAAGATAAGGATGGCAGGCCTGCCTGGTTTTTCTTTCTTTCTTATCCTTTTTAAAAAATGTTTATTTATTTATGTATTTATTTATTTATTTATTTATTTATTTATTTATTTATTTATTTATTTATTTATTAGATATACGAACACTGTAGCTGTCTTCAGACACTCCAGAAGAGGGTGTGAGGTTCTGTATAATCTATATCCCTCTTATGGTCTGCATATGATGTACATAAACACAGCCTCACATATACTTCTAAAAATTTAAAGATGGGTGGGGCCACTGAAAGGGCTCAAAAATTAACAGCATTGTCTCCTCTTCCAGAGAACCTGGGATCAACTACCAGCAACTATATTGTGGCCCATCTCCAGTTCCAGTGGATGTGACAGATAGACAGACAGACAGACAGACACACAAGGTGGCAGGCCTACCTGGTCTTTCTTTCTTTCTTATCCTTTTTAAAAATGTTTATTTATTTATTTATGTATTTATTAGATATAAGTACACTGTAGCTGTCTTCAGACACTCCAGAAGAGGGTGTCAGATTCTGGAGAATCTAAATCCCTCTTATGGTCTGCATATGATGTACATAAACACAGCCTCACATTTACTTCTAAAAATTTAAAGATGGGTGGGGCCACTGAGAGGGCTCAACAATTAACAGCATTGTCTCCTCTTCCAGAGAATCTGGGATCAACTACCAGCAACTATATGGTGACCCATCTCCAGTTCCAGGGGATTAGATAGACAGGCAGACAGACATACAGACAGACAGAGATAAGGATGGCAGGCCTGCCTGGTTTTTCTTTCTTTCTTATCCTTTTTAAAAAATGTTTATTTATTTATTTATTTATTTATTTATTTATTTATTTATTTATTTATGTATTTATTAGATATAAGTACACTGTAGTTGTCTTCAGACACTCCAGAAGAGAGTGTCAGATTCTGGAGAATCTAAATCCCTCTTATGGTCTGCATATGATGTACATAAACACAGCCTCAACTTTACTTCTAAAAATTTAAAGATGGGTGGGGCCACTGAAAATGCTCAACAATTAACAGCATTGTCTCCTCTTCCAGAGAGCCTGGGATCAACTACCAGCAACTATATGGAGGCCCATCTGCAGTTCCAGGGATTCAGACAGATAGACAGACAGACAGACAGAGATAAGGATTGCAGGCCTGCCTGGTCTTTCTTTATTTCTTATCCTTTTGAAAATGTTTATTTATTTATTTATTTATATAGGTATGTATGTATTTATTAGATATAAGTACACTGTAGCTGTCTTCAGACACTCCAGAAGAGGGTGTCAGAATCAGGAGACTATAAATCCCTTTTATTGTCTGCATATTCGGTACATAAACACAGCCTTACATATACTTCTATAAATTTAAAGATGGGTGGGGCCACTGAAAGTGCTCAACAATAAACAGCATTGTCTCCTCTTCCAGAGAAACTGGGGTCAACTACCAGCAACTCTATGGTGACCCATCTCCAGTTCCAGGGGATCAGACAGACAGACAGACAGATAGAGATAAGGATGGCAGGCCTGCCTGGTCTTTCTTACTTTCTAATCGATTTTAAAAAATGTTTATTTATTTATTTAATTATTTATGTATTTATTAGATATAAGTACACTGTATCAGTCTTAGACACTCCAAAAGTCGGTGTCATATTCTGGAGAATCTAAATACCTCTTAAGGTCTGAATATGATGTACATAAACACAGCCTCACATTTACTTCTAAAAATTAAAGATGGGTGGGGCCACTGAAAGGGCTCAACAATTAACAGCATTGTCTCCTCTTCCAGAGGACCTGGGATCAACTACCAGCAACTATATGGTGGCCCATCTCCACTTCCAGGGGATCAGACAGAGAGACAGACAGAAAGACAAAGATAAGGATGGCAGGCCTGCCTGGTTTTTCTTTCTTTCTTATCCTTTATAAAAAAATGTTTATTTATTTATTTATTTATTTATTTATTTATTTATTTATTAGATATAAGTACACTGTAGCTGTCTTCAGACACTACAGAAGAGGGTGTCAGATTCTGGAGAATCTATATCCCTCTTATGGTCTGCATATGATGTACATAAACACAGCCTCACATATACTTCTAAAAATTTAAAGTTGGGTGGGGCCACTGAAAGGGCTCAACAATTAACAGCATTGTCTCCTCTACAGGAGAACCTGGTATCAACTACCAGCAACTATATGGTTGCCCATCTCCATTTCCAGGGGATCAGATAGACAGACAGACAAAGTGGGAGGCCTGCATGGTCTTTCTTTCTTTATTATCCTTTTTATAAAATGTTTATTTATTTATTTATGTATTTATTAGATACAAGGACACTGTATCTGTCTTGAGACACTCAAGAAGAGGGTGCCGGATTCTGGAGAATCTAAATCCCTCTTATGGTCTGCATATGATGTACATAAACACAGCCTCACATTTACTTCTAAAAATTTAAAGATGGGTTGGTCCACTGAGATGGCTCAACAATTAAGTGCATTGTCTCCTCTTCCAGAGAATCTGGGATCAACCACCAGCAACTATATGATGACCCACCTCCAATTCCAGGGGAACAGATAGACACACAGACAGACATACAGACAGACAGACATAAGGATGGCAGGCCTGCCTGGTCTTTCTTTCTTTCTTATCATTTTTAAAAAATGTTTATTTATTTATTTATTTATGTATTTATTAAATATAAGTACACTGTAGCTGTCTTCAAACAATCCAGAGGAGGGTGTCAGATTCTGGAGAACCTAAATCCCTCTTATGGTCTGCATATGATGTACATAAACACAGCCTCAACTTTACTTCTAAAAATTTAAAGATGGGTGGGGCCACTGAAAATGCTCAACAATTAACAGCATTGTCTCCTCTTCCAGAGAGCCTGGGATCAACTACCAGCAACTATATGGTGGCCCATCTCCAGTTGCAGGGTATCAAAAAGACAGACAGACAGACAGAGATAAGAATGGAGGCCTGCCTTGGCTGTCCTTTCTTCCTTATTCTTTTTAAAAAATGTTTATTTATTTATTTATTTATAAATGTATTTATTAGATATAAGTACACTGTCGCTGTCTTCAGACACTGTAGAAGAGGGTGTCATATTCTGGAGAATCTAAATCCTGCTTATGGTCTGCATATGATGTACATAAACACAGCCTCATATATACTTCTAAAAATTTAAAGATGGGTGGGAAACTGAAAGGGCACAACAATTAACAGCATTGTCTCCTCTTCCAGAGAACCTGGGATCAACTACCAGCAACTATATGGTGGCCCATCTCCAGTTCCCGGGGATCAGACAGACAGACAGAGAAACAGACAAACAAGGATAAGGATGGCATGCCTGCCTGGTCTTTCTTTTTTTCTTATCCATTTTAAAAAAATGTTTATTTATTTATTTATTTATTTATTTATTTATTTATTTATTAGATATAAGTACACTGTATCTGTTTTCACACACTCCAGAAGAAGGTGTCAGATTCTGTTGAATCTAAGTTCCTCTTATTGTCTGCATATGATGTACATAAAAACAGCCTCACATATACTTCTAAAAATTTAAAGATGGGTCGGGCCACTGAAAGGGCTCAACAATTAACAGCATTGTCTCCTGTTCCAGAGAACCTGGGATCAACTACCAGCAACTATATGGTGGCCCATCAACAGTTCCAGGGGATCAGAAAAACAGACAGACAGACAGACAGAGATAAGGATGGCAGGCCTGCCTGGTCTTTCTTTCTTTCTTATCCTTTTAAAAAAATGTTTATTTATTTATTTATTTATTTATTTATTTATTTATTTATTTATTTATTTATTTATTAGATATAAATACACCTTAGCTGTCTTCAGACACTCCAGAATAGGGTGTCAGAATCTGGAGAATATAAATCCCTCTAATGGTCTGCATATGATGTTCATAAACACAGCCTCACATATACTTCTAAAAATTTAGAGATGGGTGGGGCCACTGAAAGGGCTCAAAAATTAACAGCATTGACTCCTCTTCCAGAGAACCTGGGATCAACTACCAGCAACTATATGGTGGCCCACCTTTAGTTCCCGGGGATCAGACAGCCAGACAGCCAGACAGAGATAAGGATGGCAGGCCTGCCTGTTCTTTCTTTCTTTCTTATCCTTTTTAAAAAATGTTTATTGATTTATGTATTTATTTATTTATTTACTTATATATTTATTAGATATAAGTATACTGTAGCTGTCTTCAGACACTCCAGAAGAGGGTGTCAGATTCCTGAGAATCTAAATCCCTCTTATGGTCTACATATGATGTACATAAACACAGCCTCACATATACTTCTAAAAATTTAAAGATGGGTGGGGCCACTGAAAGGGCTCAACAATTAACAGCATTGTCTCCTCTTTTACAGAACCAGGCATCAACTACCAACAATTATATGGTGGCCCATCTCCAGTTCCGGGGATCAGACAGACAGACAGACAGACAAGGATGGCAGGCCTGCCTGGTCTCTCTTTCTTTATTATTATTTTTTAAAAATGTTTATTTGTTTATTTATGAATTTATTAGATATAAGTAAACTGTATCTGTCTTCAGACAATCCAGAAGAGGGTGTCAGATTCTGGAGAATCTAAATCCCTCCTATGGTCTGCATATTCGGTACATAAAAACAGCCTTACATATACTTCTAAAAATTTAAATATGGGTGGGGCCACTGAAAGGGCTCAACAATTAACAGCATTGTCTCCTCTTCCAGAGAACCTGGGATCAACTACCAGCAACTATATGGTGGCCCATCTCCAGTTCCAGGGGATCAGACAGACAGACAGACAGATAAAGATAAGGATGGCAGGCCTGCCTGGTCTTTCTTTCTAATCGATTTTAAAAAATGTTTATTTATTTATTTATTTATTTATTTATGTATTTATTAGATATAAGTACTCTGTATCCGTCTTAGACACTCCAAAAGTCGGTGTCATATTCTGGAGAATCTAAATACCTCTTATGGTCTGAATATGATGTACATAAACACAGCCTCACATTTACTTCTAAAAATTTAAAGATGGGTGGGGCCAATGAAAGGGCTCAACAATTAACAGCATTGTCTCCTCTTCCAGAGGACTTGGGATCAACTACCAGCAACTATATGGTGGCCCATCTCCAGTTCCAGGGGATCAGACAGACAGACAGACAGAGAGACAGAGAGACAGACAAAGTTAAGGATGGCAGGCCTGCCTGGTTTTTCTTTCTTTCTTATCCTATTTAAAAAAATGTTTATTTATTTATTTATTTATTTATTTATTTATTTATTTGTTTGTTTATTTATTTATTTATTTATTTATTAGATATAAGTACACTGTAGCTGTCTTCAGAAAATCCAGAAGAGGGTGACAGATTCTGGAGAATCTATATCACTCTTATGGTCTGCATATGATGTACATAAACACAGCCTCACATATACTTCTAAAAATTTAAAGATGGATTGGTCGACTGAAAGGGCTCAACAATTAAAAGCATTGTCTCCTCTTCCAGAGAACCTGGGATCAACTACCAGCAACTATATGGTGGCCCATCTCCAGTTCCCGGGGATCAGATAGACAGACAGACAGACAGACAGAGTTAAGGATGGCAGGCCTGCCTGAGTTTTCTTTCTTTCTTATCCTTTTTAAAAAATGTTTATTTATTTATTTATTTATTTATTTATTTATTTATTTATTAGATATAAATACACTGTAGCTGTCTTCAGACACTACAGAAGAGGGTGTCAGATTCTGGACAATCTAAATCCCTCTTAAGGTCTGCATATGATGTACATAAACACAGCCTCACATACACTTCTAAAAATTTAAGGATGGGTGGGGCCACTGAAAGGGCTCAACAATTAACATCATTGTCTCCTCTTCCAGAGAACCTGGGATCAACTACCAGCAACTATATGGTGGCCCATCTCCAGTTCCCGGGGATCAGATAGACAGACAGACAGACAGACAGAGATATGGATGGAAGGCCTGCCTGGTCTTTCTTTCTTTCTTATCCTTTTTAAAAAATGTTTATTTATTTATTTATTTATTTATTTATTTATTTATTTATCTATTTATTTATTAGATATAAGTACACTGTAGCTGCCTTCAGACACTCCAGAAGAGGGTGTAGGATTCTGGAGAATCTAAATCCCTCTTATGTTCTGTATATGATGTATATAAACACAGCCTCACATATACTTATAAAAAATTAAAGATGAGTGGGGTCACTGGAAGGGCTCAACAATTAACAGCATTGTCTCCTCTTCCAGAGAACCTGGGATGAACCACCAGCAACTATATGGTGGCCCATCTCGAGTTCCAGGGGATCAGACAGATGTCAGACAGAGAGAGATAAGAATGGCAGGCCTGCCTGGTTTTTCTTTCTTTCTTATCCTTTTAAAAAATGTTTATTTATTTATTTATTTATTTATTTATTTATTTATTTATTTATTTATTAGATATAAGTACACTGTAGCTGTCTTCAGACACTCCAGTAGAGGGTGTCAGATTCTGGAGAATCTAAATCCTCTTATAATCTGCATATGATGTACATAAACACAGCCTCACATATACTTCAAAAATTTAAAGATGGGTGGGGCCACTGAAAGGGCTCAAAAATTAACAGCATTGTCTCCTCTTCCAGAGAACCTGGGATCAACTACCAGCAACTATATGGTGGCCCATCTCCAGTTCTCAGGGATCAGACAGACAGACAGACAGACAGAGCTAAGGATGGCAGGCCTGCCGTTTCTTTCTTTCTTTCTTATCCTTTTATAAAATGTTTATTTAATTATTTATTTATGTATTTATTAGATATAAGTACACAGTAGCTGTCTTCAGACACTCCAGAAGAGGGTTTCAGATTCTGGAGAATCTAAATCCCTCTTATGGTCTGCACATGATGTACCTAAACACAGCCTCACATATACTTCTAAAAATTTAAAGATGGGTGGGACCACTGAAAGGGCTCAACAATTAACATCATTGTCTCCTCTTCCAGAGAACCTGGGATCAACTACCAGCAACTATATGGTGGCCCATCTGCAGTTCCAGGGGATCAGACAGACAGACAGACAGACAGAGATAAGGATGGCAGGCCTGCCTGGTCTTTCTTTCTTACTTATCCTGTTTAAAAAAATGTTTATTTATTTATTTATTTATTTATTTATTTATTTATATATTTATGTATTTATTATATATAAGTACACAGTAGCTGTCTTCAGACACTCCAGAAGAGGGTGTCAAATTCAGGAAAATCTAAATCCCTCTTATGGTCTGCATATGATGTACATAAACACAGACTCACATATACTTCTAAAAATTTAAAGATGGGTGGGACCACTGAAAGGACTCAACAATTAACAGCATTGTCTCCTCTTCCAGAGAGCCTCGGTTGATCAACCAGCAACTATATGGTGGCCTATCTCCAGTTCCAGGGTATCAAACAGACAGACAGACAGACAGAGATAAGGATGGCAGGTCTGCCTGGTCTTTCTTTCTTTCTTATCATTTTAAAAAAATGTTTATTTATTTATTTATGTATTTATTATATATAAGTACACAGTAGCTGTCTTCAGACACTCCAGAAGAGGGTGTCAAATTCAGGAAAATCTAAATCCCTCTTATGGTCTGCATATGATGTACATAAACACAGACTCACATATACTTCTAAATTTTTAAAGATGGGTGGGGCCACTGAAAGGACTCAAAAATTAACAGCATTGTCTCCTCTTCCAGAGAGCCTCGGATGATCTACCAGCAACTATATGGTGGCCCATCTCCAGTTCCAGGGTATCAAACAGACAGACAGACAGACAGAGATAAGGATGGAGGCCTGCCTGGTCTTTCTTTCTTTCTTATCCTTTTTAAAAAATGTTTATTTATTTATTTTTGTATTAATTAGATATAAGTACACTGTAGCTGTCTTCAGACACTCCAGTAGAGGGTGTCAGATTCTGGAGAATCTAAATCCTCTTATAATCTGCATATGATGTACATAAACACAGCCTCAGGTATACTTCTAAAAATTTAAAGAAGTGTGGGGCCACTGAAAGGGCTCAAAAATTAACAGCATTGTCTCCTCTTCCAGAGAACCTTGGATCAACTACCAGCAACTATATGGTGGCCCATCTCGAGTTCCCGGGGATCAGATAGACAGACAGACAGACAGACAGACAGACAGAGATATGGATGGTAGGCCTGCCTGGTCTTTCTTTCTTTCTTATCCTTTTTAAAAAATGTTTATTTATTTATTTATTTATTTATCTATTTATTTATTAGATATCAGTACACTGTAGCTGTCTTCAGACACTCCAGAAGAGGGTGTCAGATTCTGGAGAATCTAAATCCCTCTTATGGTTTGCATATGATGTACATAAACACAGCCTCACATACACTTCTAAATATTTAAAGATGGGTGGGACCACTGAAAGGTCTCAACAATTAACAGCATTGTCTCCTCTTCCAGAGAACCTGGGATGAACCACCAGCAACTATATGGTGGCCCATCTCGAGTTCCAGGGGATCAGACAGATGTCAGACAGAGAGAGATAAGAATGGCAGGCCTGCCTGGTTTTTCTTTCTTTCTTATCCTTTTAAAAAATGTTTATTTATTTATTTATTTATTTATTTATTTATTTATTTATTTATTTATTAGATATAAGTACACTGTAGCTGTCTTCAGACACTCCAGTAGAGGGTGTCAGATTCTGGAGAATCTAAATCCTCTTATAATCTGCATATGATGTACATAAACACAGCCTCACATATACTTCAAAAATTTAAAGATGGGTGGGGCCACTGAAAGGGCTCAAAAATTAACAGCATTGTCTCCTCTTCCAGAGAACCTGGGATCAACTACCAGCAACTATATGGTGGCCCATCTCCAGTTCTCAGGGATCAGACAGACAGACAGACAGACAGAGCTAAGGATGGCAGGCCTGCCGTTTCTTTCTTTCTTTCTTATCCTTTTATAAAATGTTTATTTAATTATTTATTTATGTATTTATTAGATATAAGTACACAGTAGCTGTCTTCAGACACTCCAGAAGAGGGTTTCAGATTCTGGAGAATCTAAATCCCTCTTATGGTCTGCACATGATGTACCTAAACACAGCCTCACATATACTTCTAAAAATTTAAAGATGGGTGGGACCACTGAAAGGGCTCAACAATTAACATCATTGTCTCCTCTTCCAGAGAACCTGGGATCAACTACCAGCAACTATATGGTGGCCCATCTGCAGTTCCAGGGGATCAGACAGACAGACAGACAGACAGAGATAAGGATGGCAGGCCTGCCTGGTCTTTCTTTCTTACTTATCCTGTTTAAAAAAATGTTTATTTATTTATTTATTTATTTATTTATTTATTTATTTATATATTTATGTATTTATTATATATAAGTACACAGTAGCTGTCTTCAGACACTCCAGAAGAGGGTGTCAAATTCAGGAAAATCTAAATCCCTCTTATGGTCTGCATATGATGTACATAAACACAGACTCACATATACTTCTAAAAATTTAAAGATGGGTGGGACCACTGAAAGGACTCAACAATTAACAGCATTGTCTCCTCTTCCAGAGAGCCTCGGTTGATCAACCAGCAACTATATGGTGGCCTATCTCCAGTTCCAGGGTATCAAACAGACAGACAGACAGACAGAGATAAGGATGGCAGGTCTGCCTGGTCTTTCTTTCTTTCTTATCATTTTAAAAAAATGTTTATTTATTTATTTATGTATTTATTATATATAAGTACACAGTAGCTGTCTTCAGACACTCCAGAAGAGGGTGTCAAATTCAGGAAAATCTAAATCCCTCTTATGGTCTGCATATGATGTACATAAACACAGACTCACATATACTTCTAAATTTTTAAAGATGGGTGGGGCCACTGAAAGGACTCAAAAATTAACAGCATTGTCTCCTCTTCCAGAGAGCCTCGGATGATCTACCAGCAACTATATGGTGGCCCATCTCCAGTTCCAGGGTATCAAACAGACAGACAGACAGACAGAGATAAGGATGGAGGCCTGCCTGGTCTTTCTTTCTTTCTTATCCTTTTTAAAAAATGTTTATTTATTTATTTTTGTATTAATTAGATATAAGTACACTGTAGCTGTCTTCAGACACTCCAGTAGAGGGTGTCAGATTCTGGAGAATCTAAATCCTCTTATAATCTGCATATGATGTACATAAACACAGCCTCAGGTATACTTCTAAAAATTTAAAGAAGTGTGGGGCCACTGAAAGGGCTCAAAAATTAACAGCATTGTCTCCTCTTCCAGAGAACCTTGGATCAACTACCAGCAACTATATGGTGGCCCATCTCGAGTTCCCGGGGATCAGATAGACAGACAGACAGACAGACAGACAGACAGAGATATGGATGGTAGGCCTGCCTGGTCTTTCTTTCTTTCTTATCCTTTTTAAAAAATGTTTATTTATTTATTTATTTATTTATCTATTTATTTATTAGATATCAGTACACTGTAGCTGTCTTCAGACACTCCAGAAGAGGGTGTCAGATTCTGGAGAATCTAAATCCCTCTTATGGTTTGCATATGATGTACATAAACACAGCCTCACATACACTTCTAAATATTTAAAGATGGGTGGGACCACTGAAAGGTCTCAACAATTAACAGCATTGTCTCCTCTTCCAGAGAACCTGGGATCAACTACCAGCAACTATATGGTGGCCCATATCCAGTATCAGAGGATCAGACAGACAGACAGACAGACAGACAGAGATAAGGATGGCAGGCCTGCCTGATTTTTCTTTCCTTCTTATCCTTTTTAAAAAATGTTTATTTATTTATTTATTTATTTATTTATTTATTTATTTATTTATTTATATTTATTAGATATAAGTACACTGTAGCTGTCTTCAGACACTCCAGAAGAGGGTGTCAGATTCTGGAGAATCTAAATCCCTCTTATGGTCTGCATATGATGTACATAAACAGAGACTCACATACACCTCTAAAATTTTAAAGATGGGTGGGGCCACTTAATGGGCTCAACAAATAACAGCATTGTCTCCTCTTCCAGAGAACCTGGTATCAACTACCAGCAAGTATATGATGGACCATCTCCAGTTCCAGGGGATCAGACAGACAGAGATAAGGATGGCACTCCTACCTTGTCTTTCTTTATTTCTTATCCATTTTAAAAAATGTTTATTTATTTATTTATTTATTTATTAGATATAAATACACTGTAGCTGTCTTCAGACACTCCAGAAGAGGGTGTCAGATTCTGTACAATCTAAATCCCTCTTATGGTCTGCATATGATGTACATAAACACAGCCTCACATACACTTCTAAAAATTTAAGGATGGGTGGGGCGACTGAAAGGGCTCAACAATTAACAGCATTGTCTCCTCTTCCAGAGAACCTGTGATCAACTACCAGCAACAATATGGTGGCCAATCTCCAGTTTCCGGGGATCAGATAGACAGACAGACAGACAGACAGACAGACAGACAGACAGAGATATGGATGGAAGGCCTGCCTGGTCTTCCTTTCTTTCTTATCCTGTTTAAATAATGTTTATTTGTTTATTTATTTATTTATTTATTTATTTATTTATTTATTTATTTATTAGATATAAGTACACTGTAGCTGTCTTCAGACACTCCAGAAGAGGGTGTCATTTTCTGATGAATCTAAATCCCTCTTCTGGTGTGCATATGATGTACATAAACACAGCCTCACATACACTTCTAAAAATTTAAAGATGGTTAGGGCCACTGAAAGGGCTCAACATTAACAGCATTGTCTCCTCTTCCAGAGAACCTGGGATCAACTATGAGCAACTATATGGTGGCCCATCTCCAGTTCCCGGGGATCAGATAGACAGACAGACAGACAGACAGAGATATTGATGGCAGGCCTGCCTGGTCTTTCTTTCTTTCTTATCCTTTTAAAAAAATGTTTATTTATTTATTTATTTATTTATTTATTTATTTATTTATTTATTTATGTATTTATTAGATATAAGTACACTGTAGCTGTCTTCAGACACTCCAGTAGAGGGTGTCTGATTCTGGAGAATCTAAATCCTCTTATAAACTGCATATGATGTACATAAACACAGCCTCAAGTATACTTCTAAAAATTTAAAGAAGTGTGGGGCCACTGAAATGGCTCAACAATTAACAGCATTGTCTCCTCTTCCAGAGAACCTAGGATCAACTACCAGCATCTATATGGTGGCCCATCTCCAGTTCCTTGGGATCAGATAGACAGACAGACATACAGACAGAGATATGGATGGAAGGCCTGCCTGGTCTTTCTTTCTTTCTTATCCTTTTAAAAAAATGTTTATTTATTTATTTATTTATTTATCTATTTATTTATTTATTAGATATCAGTACACTGTAGCTGTCTTCAGACACTCCAGAAGAGGGTGTCAGATTCTGGAGAGTCTAAATCCCTCTTATGGTCTGCATATGATGTACATAAACACAGCCTCACATACACTTCTAAATATTTAAAGATGTGTGGGACCACTGAAAGGTCTCAACAATTAACAGCATTGTCTTCTCTTCCAGAGAACCTGGGATCAACTACCAGCAACTATATGGTGGCCCATATCCAGTATCAGAGGATCAGACAAACAGACAAACAGACAAACAGACAGACAGAGATAAAGATGGCAGGCCTGCCAGGTCTTTGTTTCTTTCTTATTTTTTTTTTAAAAATGTTTATTTATTTATTTATTTATTTATTTATTTATTTATGTATGTATGTATGTATTTATTCGATATAAGTACACTGTAGCTGTCTTCAGATACTCCAGTAGAGGGTTTCAGATTCTGGAGAATCTAAATCCCTCTTATGGTCTGCATATGATGTACATGAACAGAGACTCAAATATACTTTTAAAAATTTAAAGATGGGTGGGGCCACTGAAAGGGCTCAAAATTAACAGCATTGTCTGCTCTTCCAGAGAACCTGGGATCAACTACCAGCACCTATATGGTGGCCCATCTCCAGTTCCAGGGGATCAGACAGACAGAGAGACAGACAGACAGAGATAAGGATGGCAGGCCTGCCTGGTCTTTCTTTCTTTCTTATCCTTTTTAAAAAATGTTTATTTATTTATTTATGTATATATTTATTAGATATAAGTACACTGTAGCTGTCTTCAGACACTCCAGAAGAGGTTGTCAGATTTTGGAGAATCTAAATCCCTCTTATGGTCTGCATATGATGTATATAAACACAGCCTCACATACACTTCTAAAAATTTAAAGATGGGTTGAGCCACTTAAAGGGCTCAACAAATAACAGCATTGTCTCCTCTTCCAGAGATCCTGGTATCAACTACCAGCAAGTATATGATGGACCATCTCAAGTTCCAGGGGATCAGACAGTCAGACATACAGACAGAGATATGGATGGAAGGCCTGCCTGGTCTTTCTTTATTTCTTATCCATTTTAAAAAATTTTTATTTATTTATTTATTTATTTATTTATTTATTTATTTATTTATTTATTTATTTATTTATTAGATATAAATACACTGTAGCTGTCTTCAGACACTCCAAAAGAGGGTGTCAGATTCTGGAGAATCTAAATCCCTCTTAAGGTCTGCATATGATGTACATAAACACAGCCTCACATACACTTCTAAAAATTTAAGGATGGGTGGGGCCACTGAAAGGGCTCAACAATTACCAGCATTGTCTCCTCTTCCAGAGAACCTGGGATCACCTACCAGCAACTATATGGTGGCCCATCTCCAGTTCCAGGGAATCAGACAGAGAGATAGACAGACATATAGAGATAAGGATGACAGGCCTGCCAGGTCTTTCTTTCTTTCTTATCCTTTTAAAAAAATGTTTGTTTATTTATTTATTTATTTATATATTTATTTATTTATGTGTTTATTAGATATAAGTACACATTAGCTGTCTTCAGTCACTTCAGAAGAGGGTGTCAGTTTCTGGAGAATCTAAATCTCTTTTATGATCTGCATATCATGTACATAAACACAGCCTCAGATACTCTTCTAAAAATTTAAAGATGAGTGGGGCCACTGAAAGGGCTCAACAATTAACAGCATTGTCTCCTCTTCCAGAGAACCTGGGTTCAACTATCACCAACTATATGGTGGCCGATCTCCAGTTACAGGAGATCAGACAGACAGACAGACAGAGATAAGGATGGCAGGCCTGCCTGGTCTTTCTTTTTTTCTTATCCTTTTAAAAAAATGTTTATTTATTTAATTATTCAGGTATTTATTACATATAAGTATACTGTAGCTGTCTTCAGATACTCCAGAAGAGGGTGTAGGATTCTGGAGAATCTAAATCCCTCTTATGGTCTGCATATGATGTATATAAACACAGCCTCACATATACTTCTAAAAAATTAAAGATGGGTGGGATCACTGGAAGGGCTCAACAATTAACAGCATTGTCTCCTCTCCAGAGAACCTGGGATGAAATACCAGCAACTATATGGTGGCCCATCTCGAGTTCCAGGGTATCAGACAGATGTCAGACAGACAGAGAGACAGACAGAGATAAGAATGGCAGGCCTGCCTGGTCTTTCTTTCTTTCTTATCCTTTTAAAAAAATGTTTAATTATTTATTTATTTATGTATTTATTAGACATCAGTACACTGTAGCTGTCTTTAGACACTCCAGTAGAGGGTGTCAGATTCTGGAGAATCTAAATCCTCTTATAATCTGCATATGATGTACATAAACACAGCCTCAGGTATACTTCTAAAAATTTAAAGAAGTGTGGGGCCACTGAAAGGGCTCAAAAATTAAAAGCATTGTCTCCTCTTCCAGAGAACCTTGGATCAACTACCAGAAACTATATGGTGGCCCATCTCCAGTTCCCGGGGATCAGATAGACAGACAGACAGACAGACATAGATATAGATGGAAGGCCTGCCTGGTCTTTCTTTCTTTCTTATCCTTTTTAAAAAAATGTTTATTTATTTATTTATTTATTTATTTATCTATTTGTTTACTACATATAAGTAGACTGTAGCTGTCTTCAGACACTCCAGAAGAGGGTGTCAGATTCTGGAGAATCTAAATCTCTCTTATGGTCTGCTTATGATGTACATAAACACAGCCTCACATATACTTCTAAATATTTAAAGATGGATGGGACCACTGAAAGGTCTCAACAATTAACAGCATTGTCTCCTCTTCCATAGAACCTGGGATCAACTACCAGCAACTATATGGTGGCCCATCTGCAGTTCCAGGGGATCAGACAGACAGACAGACAGACAGACAGAGATAAGGATGGCAGGCCTGCCTGGTCTTTCTTTCTTACTTATCCTGTTTAAAAAATGTTTATTTATTTATTTATTTATTTATTTATTTATTTATTTATTTATTTATATATTTATGTATTTATTATATATAAGTACACAGTAGCTGTCTTCAGACACTCCAGAAGAGGGTGTCAAATTCAGGAAAATCTAAATCCCTCTTATGGTCTGCATATGATGTACATAAACACAGACTCACATATACTTCTAAAAATTTAAAGATGGGGGGGGCCACTGAAAAGGCTCAACAATTAACAGCATTGGGTCCTCTTCCAGAGAACCTGGGATCAACTACCAGCACGTATATGGTGGCCCATCTCCAGTTACAGGGGATCAGACAGACAGACAGACAGACAGAGATAAGGATGGCAGGCCTGCCTGGACTTTCTTTCTTTCTTATCCTTTAAAAAAATGTTTATTTACTTATTTATTTATTTATTTATTTATTTATTTATTTATTTATTTATGTATGTATTTATTAGATATAAGTACAGTGTAGCTGTCCTCTGACACTCCAGTAGAGGGTGTCACATTCTGCAGAATCTAATTCCCTCTTATGGTCTGCATATGATGTACATAAACACAGCCTCACATATACTTCGAAAATTTAAAGAAGGGTGGGGCCACTGAAAAAGCTCAACAATTAACAGCATTGTCTCCTCTTCCAGAGTACCTGTGATCAACTACCAGCAACTATGTAGTGGCCTAACTCCAGTTCTCAGGGATCAGACAGACAGACAGACAGAGAGAGATAAGGTTGGCAGGCCTGCCTGGTCTTTCTTTCTTTCTTATCCTTTTTAAAAAATGTTTATTTAATTATTTATTTATGTATTTATTAGATATAAGTACACAGTACCTGTCTTCAGACACTCCAGAAGAGGGTGTCAGATTCTGGAGAATCTAAATCCCTCTTATGGTCTGCATATGATGTACATAAACACAGCCTCACATATACTTCTAAAAATTTAAAGATGGGTGGGACCACTGAAAGGTCTCAACAATTAATAGCATTGTATCCACTTCCATAGAACCTGGGATCAACTACCAGCAACTATATGGTGGCCCATATCCAGTATCAGAGGATCAGACAGACAGACAGACAGACAGACAGAGATAAGGATGGCAGGCCTGCCAGGGCTTCTTTCTTTCTTATCCTTTTTAAAAAATGTTTAATTATTTATTTATTTATGTATTTATTAGATATAAGTACACTGTAGCTATCTTCAGACACTCCAGTAGAGGGTGTCAGATTCTGGAGAATCTAAATCCTCTTATAATCTGCATATGATGTACATAAACACAGCCTCAGGTATACTTCTAAAAATTTAAAGAAGTGTGGGGCCACTGAAAGGGCTCAACAATTAACAGCATTGTCTCCTCTTCCAGAGAACCTTGGATCAACTACCAGCAACTATATGGTGGTCCATATCCAGTATCAGAGGATCAGACAGACAGACAGACAGACAGACAGAGATAAGGATGGCAGGCCTGCCAGGTCTTCTTTCTTTCTTATCCTTTTTAAAAAATGTTTAATTATTTATTTATTTATGTATTTATTAGATATAAGTACACTGTAGCTGTCTTCAGACACTCCAGTAGAGGGTGTCAGATTCTGGAGAATCTAAATCCTCTTATAATCTGCATATGATGTACATAAACACAGCCTCAGGTATACTTCTAAAAATTTAAAGAAGTGTGGGGCCACTGAAAGGGCTCAACAATTAACAGCATTGTCTCCTCTTCCAGAGAACCTTGGATCAACTACCAGCAACTATATGGTGGCCCATCTCCAGTTCCCGGGGATCAGATAGACAGACAGACAGACAGACATAGATATAGATGGAAGGCCTGCCTGGTCTTTCTTTCTTTCTTATCCTTTTTAAAAAAATGTTTATTTATTTATTTATTTATTTATTTATCTATTTATTTACTAGATATAAGTAGACTGTAGCTTTCTTCAGACACTCCAGAAGAGGGTGTCAGATTCTGGAGAATCTAAATCTCTATTATGGTCTGCTTATGATGTACATAAACACAGCCTCACATATACTTCTAAATATATAAAGATGGGTGGGACCACTGAAAGGTCTCAACAATTAACAGCATTGTCTCCTCTTCCATAGAACCTGGGATCAACTACCAGCAACTATATGGTGGCCCATCTGCAGTTCCAGGGGATCAGACAGACAGACAGACAGACAGAGATAAGGATGGCAGGCCTGCCTGGTCTTTCTTTCTTACTTATCCTGTTTAAAAAAATGTTTATTTATTTATTTATTTATTTATATATTTATGTATTTATTATATATAAGTACACAGTAGCTGTCTTCAGACACTCCAGAAGAGGGTGTCAAATTCAGGAAAATCTAAATCCCTCTTATGGTCTGCATATGATGTACATAAACACAGACTCACATATACTTCTAAAAATTTAAAGATGGGGGGGGCCACTGAAAAGGCTCAACAATTAACAGCATTGGGTCCTCTTCCAGAGAACCTGGGATCAACTACCAGCACCTATATGGTGGCCCATATCCAGTTACAGGGGATCAGACAGACAGACAGACAGACAGAGATAAGGATGGCAGGCCTGCCTGGTCTTCTTTCTTTCTTATCCTTTAAAAAATGTTTATTTACTTATTTATTTATTTATTTATTTATTTATTTATTTATTTATTTATGTATTTATTATATATAAGTACACAGTAGCTGTCTTCAGACACTCCAGAAGAGGGTGTCAAATTCAGGAAAATCTAAATCCCTCTTATGGTCTGCATATGATGTACATAAACACAGACTCACATATACTTCTAAAAATTTAAAGATGGGGGGGGGCCACTGAAAGGCTCAACAATTAACAGCATTGGGTCCTCTTCCAGAGAACCTGGGATCAACTACCAGCACCTATATGGTGGCCCATCTCCAGTTACAGGGGATCAGACAGACAGACAGACAGACAGAGATAAGGATGGCAGGCCTGCCTGGACTTTCTTTCTTTCTTATCCTTTAAAAAAATGTTTATTTACTTATTTATTTATTTATTTATTTATTTATTTATTTATGTATTTATTAGATATAAGTACAGTGTAGCTGTCCTCTGACACTCCAGTAGAGGGTGTCACATTCTGCAGAATCTAAATCCCTCTTATGGTCTGCATATGATGTACATAAACACAGCCTCACATATACTTCGAAAATTTAAAGAAGGGTGGGGCCACTGAAAAAGCTCAACAATTAACAGCATTGTCTCCTCTTCCAGAGTACCTGTGATCAACTACCAGCAACTATGTAGTGGCCTAACTCCAGTTCTCAGGGATCAGACAGACAGACAGACAGAGAGAGATAAGGTTGGCAGGCCTGCCTGGTCTTTCTTTCTTTCTTATCCTTTTTAAAAAATGTTTATTTAATTATATATTTATGTATTTATTAGATATAAGTACACAATACCTGTCTTCAGACACTCCAGAAGAGGGTGTCAGATTCTGGAGAATCTAAATCCCTCTTATGGTCTGCATATGATGTACATAAACACAGCCTCACATATACTTCTAAAAATTTAAAGATGGGTGGGACCACTGAAAGGTCTCAACAATTAATAGCATTGTCTCCACTTCCATAGAACCTGGGATCAACTACCAGCAACTATATGGTGGCCCATATCCAGTATCAGAGGATCAGACAGACAGACAGACAGACAGACAGAGATAAGGATGGCAGGCCTGCCAGGTCTTCTTTCTTTCTTATCCTTTTTAAAATGTTTAATTATTTATTTATTTATGTATTTATTAGATATAAGTACACTGTAGCTATCTTCAGACACTCCAGTAGAGGGTGTCAGATTCTGGAGAATCTAAATCCTCTTATAATCTGCATATGATGTACATAAACACAGCCTCAGGTATACTTCTAAAAATTTAAAGAAGTGTGGGGCCACTGAAAGGGCTCAACAATTAACAGCATTGTCTCCTCTTCCAGAGAACCTTGGATCAACTACCAGCAACTATATGGTGGTCCATATCCAGTATCAGAGGATCGGACAGACAGACAGACAGACAGACAGACAGACAGAGATAAGGATGGCAGGCCTGCCAGGTCTTCTTTCTTTCTTATCCTTTTTAAAAAATGTTTAATTATTTATTTATTTATGTATTTATTAGATATAAGTACACTGTAGCTGTCTTCAGACACTCCAGTAGAGGGTGTCAGATTCTGGAGAATCTAAATCCTCTTATAATCTGCATATGATGTACATAAACACAGCCTCAGGTATACTTCTAAAAATTTAAAGAAGTGTGGGGCCACTGAAAGGGCTCAACAATTAACAGCATTGTCTCCTCTTCCAGAGAAACTTGGATTAACTACCAGCAACTATATGGTGGTCCATATCCAGTATCAGAGGATCAGACAGACAGACAGACAGACAGACAGACAGACAGAGATAAGGATGGCAGGCCTGCCAGGTCTTCTTTCTTTCTTATCCTTTTAAAAAAATGTTTAATTATTTATTTATTTATGTATTTATTAGATATAAGTACACTGTAGCTGTCTTCAGACACTCCAGTAGAGGGTGTCAGATTCTGGAGAATCTAAATCCTCTTATAATCTGCATATGATGTACATAAACACAGCCTCAGGTATACTTCTAAAAATTTAAAGAAGTGTGGGGCCACTGAAAGGGCTCAACAATTAACAGCATTGTCTCCTCTTCCAGAGAACCTTGGATCAACTACCAGAAACTATATGGTGGCCCATCTCCAGTTCCCGGGGATCAGATAGACAGACAGACAGACAGACATAGATATAGATGGAAGGCCTGCCTGGTCTTTCTTTCTTTCTTATCCTTTTTAAAAAAATATTTATTTATTTATTTATTTATTTATTTATTTATTTATTTATCTATTTATTTACTAGATATAAGTAGACTGTAGCTTTCTTCAGACACTCCAGAAGAGGGTGTCAGATTCTGGAGAATCTAAATCTCTATTATGGTCTGCTTATGATGTACATAAACACAGCCTCACATATACTTCTAAATATATAAAGATGGGTGGGACCACTGAAAGGTCTCAATAATTAACAGCATTGTCTCCTCTTCCATAGAACCTGGGATCAACTACCAGTAACTATATGGTGGCCCATCTGCAGTTCCAGGGGATCAGACAGACAGACAGACAGACAGAGATAAGGATGGCAGGCCTGCCTGGTCTTTCTTTCTTACTTATCCTGTTTAAAAAAATGTTTATTTATTTATTTATTTATTTATTTATTTATTTATTTATATATTTATGTATTTATTATATATAAGTACACAGTAGCTGTCTTCAGACACTCCAGAAGAGGGTGTCAAATTCAGGAAAATCTAAATCCCTCTTATGGTCTGCATATGATGTACATAAACACAGACTCACATATACTTCTAAAAATTTAAAGATGGGGGGGGGCCACTGAAAAGGCTCAACAATTAACAGCATTGGGTCCTCTTCCAGAGAACCTGGGATCAACTACCAGCACCTATATG
This sequence comes from Mus caroli, assembly GCF_978045245.1. NCBI lineage: Eukaryota > Metazoa > Chordata > Mammalia > Rodentia > Muridae > Mus > Mus caroli. The sequence continues at coordinate 192,387 of NW_028227313.1, read as the reverse complement.
GTGGCCCATCTCCAGTTACAGGGGTTCAGACAGACAGACAGACAGACAGAGATAAGGATGGCAGGCCTGCCTGGTCTTTCTTTCTTTCTTATCCTTTAAAAAAATGTTTATTTACTTATTTATTTATTTATTTATTTATTTATTTATTTATTTATGTATTTATTAGATATAAGTACAGTGTAGCTGTCCTCTAACACTCCAGTAGAGGGTGTCACATTCTGCAGAATCTAAATCCCTCTTATGGTCTGCATATGATGTACATAAACACAGCCTCACATATACTTCGAAAATTTAAAGAAGGGTGGGGCCACTGAAAAAGCTCAACCAATAACAGCATTGTCTCCTCTTCCAGAGTACCTGGGATCAACTACCAGCAACTATAGTGGCCTAACTCCAGTTCTCAGGGATCAGACAGACAGACAGACAGAGAGAGATAAGGTTGGCACGCCTGCCTGGTCTTTCTTTCTTTCTTATCCTTTTTAAAAAATGTTTATTTAATTATTTATTTATGTATTTATTAGATATAAATACACAGTAGCTGTCTTCAGACACTCCAGAAGAGGGTGTCAGATTCTGGAGAATCTAAATCCCTCTTATGGTCTGCATATGATGTACATAAACACAGCCTCACATATACTTCTAAAAATTTAAAGATGGGTGGGACCACTGAAAGGTCTCAACAATTAATAGCATTGTCTCCTCTTCCATAGAACCTGGGATCAACTACAAGCAACTATATGGTGGCCCATATCCAGTATCAGAGGATCAGACAGACAGACAGACAGACAGACAGAGATAAGGATGGCAGGCCTGCCAGGTCTTCTTTCTTTCTTATCCTTTTTAAAAAATGTTTAATTATTTATTTATTTATGTATTTATTAGATATAAGTACACTGTAGCTGTCTTCAGACACTCCAGAAGAGGGTGTCAGATTCTGGAGAATCTAAATCCCTCTTATGGTCTGCATATGATGTACTTAAACACAGCCTCACATATACTTCTAAAAATTTAAAGAAGGGTGGGGCCACTGAAAAAGCTCAACAATTAACAGCATTGTCTCCTCTTCCAGAGAACCTGGGAACAACTACCAGCAACTATATGGTGGCCCATCTCCAGTTCTCAGGGATCAGACAGACAGACAAACAGACAGATCTAAGGATGGCAGGCCTGCCGTTTCTTACTTTCTTTCTTTCTTATCCTTTTAAAAAATGTATATTTAATTATTTATTTATGTATTTATTAGATATAAGTACACAGTAGCTGTCTTCAGACACTCCAGAAGAGGGTTTCAGATTCTGGAGAATCTAAATCCCTCTTATATTCTGCACATGATGTACCTAAACACAGCCTCATATATACTTCTAAAAATTTAAAGATGGGTGGGACCACTGAAAGGGCTCAACAATTAACATCATTGTCTCCTCTTCCAGAGAACCTGGGATCAACTACCAGCAACTATATGGTGGTCCATCTGCAGTTCCAGGGGATCAGACAGTCAGACAGACAGACAGAGATAAGGATGGCATGCCTGCCTGGTCTTTCTTTCTTACTTATCCTGTTTTAAAAAAGTTTATTTATTTATTTATTTATTTATTTATTTATTTATATATTTATGTATTTATTATATATAAGTACACAGTAGCTGTCTTCAGACACTCCAGAAGAGGGTGTCAAATTCAGGAAACTCTAAATCCCTCTTATGGTCTACATATGATGTACATAAACACAGACTCACATATACTTCTAAAAATTTAAAGATGGGTGGGGCCACTGAAAAGGCTCAACAATTAACAGCATTGAGTCCTCTTCCAGAGAACCTGGGATCAACTACCAGCACCTATATGGTGGCCCATCTCCAGTTCCAGGGGATCAGACAGACAGATAGACAGACAGAGATAAGGATGGCAGGCCTGCCTGGTCTTTTTTTCTTTCTTATCCTTTAAAAAATGTATATTTACTTATTTATTTATTTATTTATTTATTTATTTATTTATTTATTAGATATAAGTACACTGTAGCTGTCTTCTGACACTCCAGTAGAGGGTGTCACATTCTGCAGAATCTAAATCCCTCTTATGGTCTGCATATGATGTACATAAACACAGCCTCACATATACTTCAAAAATTTAAAGAAGGGTGGGGCCACTGAAAAAGCTCAACAATTAACAGCATTGTCTCCTCTTCCAGAGTACCTGGGATCAACTACCAGCAACTATATAGTGGCCCATCTCCAGTTCTCAGGGATCAGACAGACAGACAGACAGACAGAGATAAGGATGGCAGGCCTGCCTGGTCTTTCTTTCTTTCTTATCCTTTTTAAAAAATGTTTATTTAATTATTTATTTATGTATTTATTAGATATAAGTACACAGTAGCTGTCTTCAGACACTCCAGAAGAGGGTGTCAGATTCTGGAGAATCTAAATCCCTCTTATGGTCTGCATATGATGTACATAAACACAGCCTCACATATACTTCTAAAAATTTAAAGATGGGTGGGACCACTTAAAGGGCTCAACAATTAACATCATTGTTTCCTCTTCCAGAGAACCTGGGATCAACTACCAGCAACTATATGGTGGCCCATCTGCAGTTCCAGGGGATCAGACAGACAGACAGACAGATAGAGATAAGGATGGCAGGCCTGCCTGGTCTTTCTTTCTTTCTTATCCTTTAAAAAAATGTTTATTTATTTATGTATTTATTATATATAAGTACACTGTAGCTGTCTACAGACACTCCAGAAGAGTGTGTCAGATTCTAGAGAATCTAAATCCCTCTTATGGTCTGTGTATGATGTACATAAACACAGCCTCACATATACTGAGCTGAGGTGTCACAGGCCAACTGCTGGAATTTCTGAGTACCACCTAGAGAGAGAAAAGCTATGCTGTGGTTGTTTAATTTATGTATTTTATTATTTCTATTTGTTGTTTTGTTTTGTTTTATTTGTTTTTAGAGAAGGCCTCAGTCTGTAGTTCTGGCTGACCCAGGACTGCCTACCTGTGTTAATTAGGGTTTCACAGCTGAGAACAGACACCAAGAGCAAGGTAAGGCTTAGAAAACCCGACCTTCAGGGGTGGCTCAAGCTCTTTATGAGAGCACTCTGTAGGCAGAGGCAGTCAGTTTCTGAGTTCGAGGCCACCCTGGTGAAAGACATGGTTAGGCAGGGCTAGGGTAGGCTAGGGTAGGCTAGGGTAGGCCAGGGTAGGCTAGGGTAGGCTAGGGTAGGCTAGGGTAGGCTAGGGTAGGCTAGGGTAGGCTAGGGTAAGCTAGGGTAAGCTAGGGTAGGCTAGGGTAGGCTAGGGTAGGCTAGGCCAGGGTGAGAAGAAAGAAAGAACGAAGGAAGGAAAGAACGAACTGAAAGAAAGGAAGGAAAGAAAAAAATTTTTATAAAAAGTGTTAAAGTTTTTAAAAATTAAAAAAAAATAATACCAGATCACCATCACACAGCATTGGCTGTCTTCAGGTGTATCCTTTCAGCCTCCAAAACAAAAAGCAATGGCTGGCTGTCTTCAGGTGTATCCTATTCTCCAGTCTTATTTCCAACCTAAGAGCTGGGCTGAGCTGCCTCATTATGTAATTGCAAACCTTCCTTGGTTTGTCTTTTCCATTTCTAAGACTAACAGGCCTTTTTCTATTTAGAGAATATGCTCATGACTGTACTTTAGATATAGTAAATATAACTGTTGCTTATAAAACTTGTTTTCTAGGAATTTTTAAAGGGCAATGGCAGAGTTTATTTATAAAAAATATTTTGCATTTATTTATTTGTGTGAGTGATGAAGCTCAGGTCTTCAAACTCGTCAGGAGGTATGATTACCTCCCCTCTCTCTCAACCCCTCTCTCTCCTCTCTCAATGATTGTGTAAGAATGTTTTGCATGTGTATGCTGTGCCCACAGACTCCAGAACAGAGTATTAGATCCCCTGGAACTGGAGATGGGCCACCATATATATATACTGGTAATTGAGCCCAGTTTCTCTGGAAGAGGAGACAATGCTCTTAATTGTTGAGCCCCCTCTGTAGCCACATCTTTCTTTCTTTCTTTTTTTTTTTTGAGTATATGTTAGGCTGTGTTTATATACATCATATGCAGACAATAAGAATGATTTAGATTCTTCAGCATCTGACAACCTCTTCTGGAGTGTCTGAACATAGCTACAGCATACTTTGATATAATAAATAAATAAATCTTTAAAAAGAAAAGGAAAAGTAAAAAAGAAAGATCAGGCCTGCCATATGCATGTTCATAGAGGAAAATGGAAGAGACCCCAATCTAACCTCAGCAGGGTGCTTCCTTCTGGATGGTAGCTCACAGTTTCATCCCAGCAAGACAGGCAAATCACTGAGTTTAAGGACAGTAAGGTTCAGGACAGACAAGGTTAGGAAGGAAAAGGGGCTATGTTGAGAATACAAACCGACAAAACAACAACTAGGAAAAAGAAGTGACAATGTAACTTGGGGTAGGGTACCAAAAAGAGAAAGCTTTCTGTTACCACTTACAAACAGCAGTAGACTTGCACCCTTCTGCCCAGGTCCCTGCCTTCCTTTCTATGAATTCTAAGGATGCCAGGGGGTGGGGCAATCCTGATTAACTTTTTAATAACAAAGACTTGGTCTTTTATGTCTAGAGGAAGCCCTTCTCAGTGCCTTTAACTACCACTGAACTTTCAGGGCTGTGACTCAACTGTAACAAGGAACAGGGCTAAGAACCTGCAGCCTTTGAAAACAACTATTTTTTTAAAGTGGGGGACAAAAATCAGCAGTAGAAACCCTCAGGTTCAGCCATAATACTTGTTAGGGAAACAGCCTCAATGTCCGGAGCTGAGGTCTCATGGGTGAACTGCTTCAAGCTCTGAGTATCATTGAAAGAAAGAAAAGATATCATGTGGTTGCTTAATTTATTTATTTTATTATTTCTATTTTTTGTTTTCTTTTGTTTTGTTTTAGAAAAGGCCTCAGTCTGTAGCTATGGCTGACCTAGGACAGACTACATGTGTTAATTAGGGTTTCACAGCTGAGAAACAGACCATACCTATGTAAGACTTAGAAAACCCAACAGTCAGTGGTGGCTCGAGCTCTTAATGAGAGCACTCTGGAGGCAGAGGCAGTCAGTTTCTGAGTTCGAGGCCAGCCTGGTTAAAGACAGGGATAGGCAGGGCTAGGCAAGGCAGGGCTGGGCTAGGCTAGGCAAGGCAAGGGGCTAGGCTAGGCAAGGCAAGGGGCTAGGCAAGACAGACAGACAGAGAGAAAGACAGACAAGGATGGAGGCCTGCCTGGTTTTTCTTTCTTTCTTATCCCTTTTAAAAAATGTTTATTTATTTATTTATTTATTTATTTATTTATTTATTTATTTATTAGATATAAGTACACTGTAGCGGTCTTCAGACACTCCAGGAGAGGGTGTCAGATTCTGGAGAATCTAAATCACTCTTACCATCTGCATATGATGTATATAAACACAGCCTCACATTTTCTTCTAAAAATTTAAAGATGGGTGTGGCTTGGAATAAGATGAGTAACCCTGAAAAAGTCAAAAAATGAAAAATCACACTGTAGGACTTGGAATATGGTGAGAAACCCAGAAAAAGTCGAAAAATGAGAAAATCATGCAGGAGTACCTGCAATATGGTGAGAAACACTGAAAAAGTCTTAAAATGAGAATATCACACTCTAGGATTTGGAATATGGTGAGAAACTCTGAAAATATCAAAAAATGAGAAAATCATGCAGTAGGACCCAGAATATGGTGAGAAACCCTGAAAAAAAGTCAAAAAAATAAGAAAATCACGCAGTAGGACCTGGAAGCTGGTGAGAAACCCTGAAAAAGTCGAAAAATGAGAAAATCATGCAGTAGTACCTGCAATATGGTGAGAAACACTGAAAAAGTCTTAAAATGAGAATATCACACTCTAGGATTTGGAATATGGTGAGAAACTCTGAAAATGTCAAAAAATGAGAAAATCATGCAGTAGGACACAGAATATGGTGAGAAACCCTGAAAAAAAGTCAAAAAATAAGAAAATCACGCAGTAGGACCTGGAAGCTGGTGAGAAATCCTGAAAAAGTCGAAAAATGAGAAAATCAATCTGTAGGATCTGGAATATGTTGAGAAACCCTGAAAAATTCGAAAAATGAGAAAATCACACTGTAGGACTTGGAATATGATGAGAAACCCTGAAAAAGTCAAAAAATGAGAAAATAACACTGTAGTACCTTGAATATGGTTAGAAAACACTGAAAAAGTCGAAAAATGAGAAAATCACGCAGTGGGACCTGGGATTTGGTGAGAAACACTGAAAAAGTCTTAAAATAGAAAATCACACTGTAGCACTTGGAATATTGTGAAAAATACTGAAAAAGTCTTAAAATGAGAAAATGACACCGTAGGACCTGGAATATGGTGAGAAACCCTGAAAAAGTCAAAAAATGAGAAAAATCACACTGTAGTACATGGAATATGGTGAGAAACTCTGAAAAAGTCACAAATTATAAAATGACAGTGTAGGACCTGGAATATGTTGAGAAAACCTGAAATATTCGAAAAATGAGAAAATGACAATGTAGAACCTGGAATACCTTAAGAAACCCTGAAAAAGTTAAAAAATGAGAAAAAGACACTCTAGGACTGGAATATGGTGAGAAACCCTGAAACATCGAAAAATGAGAAAATCATGTAGTAGGACCCAGAATATGGTGAGAAATCCTGAAAAAAGTCGAAAAATGAGAAAATCACGCAGTAGGACCTGGAAGCTGGTGAGAAACCCTGAAAAAGTCGAAAAATGAGAAAATCAAACTGTAGGACCTGGAATATGTTGAGAAACCCTGAAAAATACGAAAAAGGCAAAAATCACACTCTAGGACTTGGAATATGATGAGAAACCGTGAAAAAGTCAAAAAATGAAAAAATCACACTTTAGTACCTGGAATATGGTGAGAAACACTAAAAAAGTATTAAAATGAGAAAATCACCCAGTAGGACCTCGAATGTGGTGAGAAACCCTGAAACAGTCGAAAAATAAGAAAATCAAACTTGTAGTACATGCAATATGGTGACAAACCCTGAAAAAGTCGAAAAATGAGAATATCACACTCTAGGACTTGGAATATGATGAGAAACCCTGAAAAAGTCAAAAAATGAGAAAATCACACTGTAGGACTTGGAATATGGTGAGAAACCCTGAAAAATTCGAAAAATGAGAAAATCATGCACTAGGACCCAGAATATGATGAGAAAAACAGAAAAAGTCTTAAAATGAGAAAATCACACTGTAGGACCTGGAATATGGTAAGAAACCCTGAAAATGTCGAAAAATGAGAAAATGACACGGTAGGAGCTGGAATATGGTGAGAAGTCATGAAAAAGTCAAAAAAAAAAAAAAAGAAATACACACTTGTAGGACTTGCAATATGGTGAGAGACCCTGAAAAAGTCTTAAAATGAGAAAATCACACTGTAGGACTTGGGATATGGTGAGAAACCCTGAAAAAGTCGAAAAATGAGAAAATCACACTGAAGGAACTGGAATATGCTGAGAATCCCTGAAAAATTCGAAAAATGCGAAAATCACACTCTAGGACTTGGAATATGATGAGAAACACAGAAAAAGTCAAAAAATGAGAAAATCACACTGTAGGACTTGGAATATGGTGAGAAACCCTGAAAAAGTCGAAAAATGAGAAAATCACACTGTAGTACCTGGAATATGGTGAGAAACACTGAAAAAGTCTAAAAATAAGATAAAACATGTAGTACCTGAAATATGATGAGAAACCCTGAAAAAGTCAAAAAATTAGAAAATCAAATTGTAGGAACTGGAATATGCTGAGAATCCCTGAAAAATTTGAAAATAGCGAAAATCACACTCTAGGACTTGGAATACGATGAGAAACCCTGAAAAAGTCAAAAAATGAGAAAATCACACTGTAGTACCTGGAATATGGTGAGATACACTGAAAAAGTCTAAAAATAAGATAAAACTGTAGTACCTGAAATATGGTGAGAAACCCTGAAAAAGTCGAAAAATGAGAAAATCACACTGTAGGACTTCGAATATGATGAGAAACCGTGAAAAAATAAAAAAATGAGAAAAATACACTGTAGGAGCTGGAATATGGAGAGAAACACTGAAAAGGTTAAAAAGTTAGAAAATCACAATTGTAGGACCTCCAATATGGTGAGAAACCCTGAAAAAGTCGAAAAATGAGAAAAACACACTGTAGGACCTGGAATATGGTGAGAAACACTGAAAAATTCAAAAAATGAGAAAATCACACAGTAGGACCTGAAATATGGTGAGAAACCCTGAAAAAGTCGAAAAATGAGAAAATTACAGACTAGGACATGGAATATGGTAAGAAACCCTTTAAAAGTCGGAAAAAGAGAAAATCACACTGTAGGATTTGGAATATAATGAGAAAACCTGAAAAAGTCAAAAAATGAGAAAATCACACTGTAGTACCTGGAATATTGTGAGAAAACACTGAAAAAGTCTAAAAATGAGATAATCACACAGTAGGACTTGGAATATGGTGAGAAACCCTGAAACAGTCGAAAAATAAGAAAATCAAACTTGTAGTACCTGCAATATGGTGAGAAAACCTGAAAAAGTCGAAAAATGAGAAAATCATACTGTAGGACCTGCAATAGGGTGAGAAATTCTGAAAAAGTCAAAAAATGAGAAAATCACACTGTAGGACCTGGAATATGGTAAGAAACCCTGAAAATGTCGAAAAATGAGAAAATTTCACTGTAGGACTTGGAATAAGATGAGAAACCCTGAAAAAGTTGAAAAATGAGAAAATCAGAATGTAGAAGATGGAATATGGTGAGCAATCCTGAAAAAGTCAAAAAATGAGAAAATCACACTGTGGAACATGGAATATGGTGAGAAACTCTGAAAAAGGCGAAAAATTGGAAAAATCACACTCTAGGACTTGGAATATGATGAGAAACCCTGAAAAAGTCAAAAATGAGAAAATCAGACTGTAGTAGCTGGAATATGGTGAGAAACATGGAAAAAGTCTCAAAATGAGAAAATCACACAGTTGGACCTGCAATATGGTGAGAAACACTCAAACAGTCGAAAAATAAGAAAATCAAACTTGTAGTCCCTGCAATATGGTGAGAAACCCTGAAAAATTCCAAAAATGAGAAAATCACACTGTAGGATTTAGAATATGATGAGAAACCGTGAAACAGTCAAAAAATGAGAAAAATACACTGTAGAAGCTGGAATATGGTGAGTAAACCCTGAAAAAGGCGAAAAATAAGAAAATCACACTTGTAGAACCTCCAATATGGTGAGAAACCCTGAAAAAGTCAAAAAATGAGAAAATCACACTGTAGGACCTGGAATATGTTGAGAAACCCTGAAAAAGTCTTAAAATGAGAAAATCACACTGTAGGACTTGGAATAAGATGAGAAACCCTAAAAAAGTCGAAAAATGAGAAAAATACACTGAAGGAGTTGGAATATGTTGAGAAACCCTGAAAAGTCTTAAAATGAGAAAATCACACTATAGGACCTGGAATATGGTGAGAAACTCTGAAAAAGTCAAAAAAAGAGAAAATCACACTCTAGGACTTGGAATATGATGAGAAACCCTGAAAAAGTCAAAAAATGAGAAAATCATACTGTAGTACCTGGAATATGTTGAGAAACCCTGAAAAAGTCTAAAAATGAGAAAATCAAACAGTAGGACCTGGAATATGGTGAGAAACCCTGAAAGATCAAAAAATAAGAAAATCAAACTTGTAGTACCTGCAATATGGTGAGAAACCCTGAAAAAGTCAAAAAATGAGAAAATCACAATATAGGACTTGGAATAAGATGAGAAACCGTTAAAAAGACAAAAAATGACAAAAACACACTGTAGGAGCTGGAATATGGTGAGAAACCCTGAAAAAGTCCAAAAATAAGAAATTCACACTTGTAGGACCTGCAATATGGTGAGAAACCCTGAAAAAGTCGAAAAATGAGAAAATCACACTGTAGGATTTGGAATAAGATGAGACACCCTGAAAAAGTCAAAAAATGAGAAAATTTCACTGTAGGACTTGACATAAGATGAGAAACCCTGAAAAAGTTGAAAAATGAGAAAATCACAATATAGAAGATGGAATATGGTGAGCAATCCTAAAAAAGGATTGTAGCTGTCTTCAGACACTCCAGAAGAGGGTGTCAGATTCTGGAGTATCTAAATCCCTCTTATGGTAAGCATATGATGTACATAAACACAGTCTCACATATACTTCTAAAAATTTAAAGATGGGCGGGGCCACTGAGAGGGCTCAACAATTAACAGCATTGTCTCTTCTTCCAGAGAATTTGGGATCAACTACCAGCAACTATATGGTGACCCATCTCCAGTTCCAGGGGATAAGATAGACAGACAGACAGACATACAGACAGACTGAGATAAGGATGGCAGGCCTGCCTGGTTTCTCTTTCTTTATTATACTTTTTTAAAAATGTTTATTTGTTTATTTATGAATTTATTAGATATAAGTACACTGTAGCTGTCTTCAGACACTCCAGAAGAGGGTGTCAGATTCTGGAGAATCTAAATCCCTCTTATGGTCTGCATATTCGGTACATAAACACAGCCTCACATATACTTCTAAAAATTTAAAGATGGGTGGGGCCACTGAAAGGGCTCAACAATTAACAGCATTGTCTCCTCTTCCAGAGAACCTGGGATCAACTACCAGCAACTATATGGTGGCCCATCTCCAGTTCCAGGGGATCAGGCAGACAGACAGACATACAGACAAGGATGGCAGGCCTTCCTGGTTTTTATTTCTTTCTTATCCGTTTAAAAATGTTTATTTATTTATTTATGAATTTATTAGATATAAGTACACTGTAGCTGTCTTCAGACACTCAGGAAGAGGGTGTCAGTTTCTGGAGAATCTAAGTCCCTCTTATGATCTGCATATGATGTACATAAAAACAGCTTCACATTTACTTCTAAAAATTTAAAGATGGGTGGGGCCACTGAAAGGGCTCAACAATTAACAGCATTGTCTCCTCTTCCAGAGAACCTGGGATCAACTACCAGCAAATATATGGTGGCCCATCTCCAGATCCAGGGGATCAGAGAGACAGACAGACAGACCGACAAGGATGGCAGGCCTGCCTGGTTTTTCTTTCTTTCTTATCCTTTTTTAAAACATGTTTATTTATTTATTTATGTATTTATTAGATATAAGTACACTGTAGCTGTCTTCAGACACTCAGGAAGAGGGTGTCAGATTCTGGAGAATCTAAATACCTCTTATGATCTGCATATGATGTACATAAACAAAGCCTCACATATACTTCTAAAAATTTAAAGATGGGTGGGGCCACTAAAAGGGATCAACAATTAACAGCATTGTCTCCTCTTCCAGAGAACCTGGGATCAACAACCAGCAATTATATGGTGGCCCATCTCCAGTTCCAGGGGATCAGACAGACAGACAGACAGACAGAGATAAGGATGGAAGGCCTGCCTGGACTTTCTTTCTTTATTATCCTTATTTAAAAATATTTATTTGTTTATTTATGTATTTATTAGATATAAGTACACTGTAGCTGTCTTCAGACATTCCAGAAGAGGGTGTCAGATGCTGGAGAATCTAAATCCCTCTTATGGTCTGCATTTGATGTACATAAACATAGCCTCACATATACTTCTAAAAATTTAAAGATGGGTGGGGCCACAGAAAGGGCTCAACAATTAACAGCATTGTCTCCTCTTCCAGAGAACCTGGGATCAACTACCAGCAACTATATGGTGGCCCATCTCCAGTTACAGGGGATCAGACAGACAGACAGACAGACAAAAGTGATAAGGATGGCAGGCCTGCATGGTCTTTCTTTCTTACTTCTCCGTTTAAAAAAATGTTTATTTATTTATTTATATTTATTTAATTATTTATTTTTAATGTATTTATTAGATATAAGTACACAATACTTGTCTTCAGACACTCCAGAAGAGGGTGTCAGATTCTGGAGAATCTAAATCCCTCTTATGGTCTGCATATGATGTACATAAACACAGCCTCTCATATACTTCTAAAAATTTAAATATGGGTGGGGCCACTAAAAGGGATCAACAATTAACAGCATTGTCTCCTCTTCCAGAGAACCTGGGATCAACAACCAGCAATTATATGGTGGCCCATTTCCAGTTCCAGGGGATCAGACAGACACACAGACAGACAGACAGAGATAAGGATGGCAGGCCTGCCTGGTCTTTCTTTCTTTCTTATCATTTTAAAAAAGGTTTATTTATTTATTTATTTATTTATTTATTTATTTATTTATTAGATATAAGTACACTGTAGCTATCTTCAGACACTCCAGAAGAGGGTGTTTGATTCTGCAGAATGTAAATCCCCCTTATGTTCTGCATATGATGTACATAAACACAGCCTCACATATTCTTCTAAAAATTAAAAGATGGTTGGGGCCACTGAAAAGAACCAACAATTAACAGCATTGTCTCCTCTTCCAGAGAACCTGGGATCAACTACCAGCAACTATATGGTGGCCCATCTCCAGTTTCAGGGGATCAGACAGACAAACAGACAGACAGACAGACAGAGATAAGAATGGCAGGCCTGCCTGGTCTTTCTTTCTTTCTTATCCTTTTAAAAATGTTTATTTATTTATTTATTTATGTATTTTTTATATATAAGTACAATGTAGCTGTCTTCAGATACTCCAGAAGAGGGTGTAAGATTCTGAAGAATCTAAATCCCTCTTATGGTCTGCATATGATGTACATAAACACAGTCTCACATATACTTCTAAAAATTTAAAGATGGGTGGGCCCACTGAAAGGGCTCAACAATTAACAGCATTGTCTCTTCTTCCAGAGAACGTGGGATCAACTACCAGCAACTATATGGTGGCCCATCTCAAGTTCCAGGGGATAAGACAGACAGACAGACAGACAGAGATAAGGATGGCAGGCCTGCCTGATTTTTCTTACTTTCTTATCCTTTTAAAAAAATGTTTATTTATTTGTTTATTTGTTTATTTATTTATTTATTTATTTATTTATTTATTTATTTATCAGATATAAGTACACTGTAGCTGTCTTCAGACTCTCCAGAAGAGGGAGTCAGATTCTGGAGAATCTATATCCGTCTTATGGTCTGCATATGATGTACATGAACACAGCCTCACATATACTTCTAAAAATTTAAAGATGGGTGGGCCCACTGAAAGGGCTCAACAATTAACAGCATTGTCTCTTCTTCCAGAGAACGTGGGATCAACTACCAGCAACTATATGGTGGCCCATCTCAAGTTCCAGGGGATAAGACAGACAGACAGACAGACAGAGATAAGGATGGCAGGCCTGCCTGATTTTTCTTACTTTCTTATCCTTTTAAAAAAATGTTTATTTATTTGTTTATTTGTTTATTTATTTATTTATTTATTTATTTATTTATCAGATATAAGTACACTGTAGTTGTCTTCAGACTCTCCAGAAGAGGGTGTCAGATTCTGGAGAATCTATATCCGTCTTATGGTCTGCATATGATGTACATGAACACAGCCTCACATATACTTCTAAAAATTTAAAGATGGGTGGGGCCACTGAAAGGGCTCAAAAATTAACAGCATTGTCTCCTCTTCCAGAGAACCTGGGATCAACTACCAGCAACTATATGGTGGCCCATCTCGAGTCCAAGGGGATCAGACAGACTGTAGACAGACAGAAAGACAGACAGAGATAAGGATGGCAGGCCTGCCTGGTCTTTCTTTCTTTCTTATCCTGTTTAAAAAATGTTTGTTTATTTATTTATTTATTTATTTATTTATTTATTTATTTATTCATTTATTTATTTATTTATTTATGTATTTATTAGATATAAGTACACTGTAGCTGTCTTCAGACACTCCAGAAGAGGGTGTCAGATTCTGGAGAATCTAAATCACATTATGGTCTGCATAAGATGTACATAAACACAGCCTCACATATACTTCTAAATATTTAAAGATGGGTGGCGCCACTGAAAGGGCTCAACAATTAACAGCATTGTATCCTCTTCCAGAGAACCTGGGATCAACTACCAGCAACACTATGGTGGCCCATCTACAGTTCCAGGGTATCAGACAGACAGACAGACAGACAGACAGAGATAAGGGTGGCAGGCCTGCCCGGTCTTTCTTACTTTCTTATCCTTTTTAAAAAATGTTTATTTATTTATTTATTTATTTATTTATTCATTCATTTATTTATTTATTTATGTATTTATTAGATATAAGTAAACTGTAGCTGTCTTCAGACACTCCAGAAGAGGGTGTCAGATTCTGGAGAATCTAAATCCCTCTTATGGTCTGCATATGATGTACATAAACACAGCCTCACATATACTTCTAAAATTTTAAAGATGGGTGGGGCCACAGAAAGGGCTCAACAATTAACAGCATTGTCTCCTCTTCCAGAGAACCTTGGATAAACTACCAGCAACTATATGGTGGCCCATCTCCAGTTCTAGGGTATCACACAGACAGACAGACAGACAGAGATAAGGGTGGCAGGCTTGCCTGGTCTTTCTTTCTGTCTTATCCTTTTTAAAAAATGTTTATTTATTTATTTATTTATTTATTTATTTATTTATTTATTTATGTATATATTAGATATAAGTACACTGTAGCTGTCTTCAGAAAATACAGAAGAGGGTGTCAGATTCTGGAGAATCTAAATCCCTCTTATGGTCTGCATATGATGTACATAAACACAGCCTCACATACCCTTCTAAATATTTAAAGATGGGTGGGGCCACTGAAAGGGCTCAACAATTAACAGCATTGTCTCCTCTTCCAGAGAACCTGGGATCAACTACCAGCAACTATATGGTGGCCTATCTCCAGTTCCAAAGGATCATATAGATAGACAGACAGACAGACAGAGATAAGGATGGCAGGACTTCCTGGTGTTTCTTTCTTTCTTATCCTTTTTAAAAAATGTTTATTTATTTATTTATTCATGTATTTATTATATTTACGTACACTGAAGCTGTCTTCAGACACTCCAGAAGAGGGTATCAGTTTCTGGAGAATCTAAATCACTCTTATGATCTGAATATGATGTACATAAACACAGCCTAAGATATACTTATAAAAATTTAATGACGGGTGGGGCCACTGAAAGGGCTCAATAATTTACAGCATTGTCTCCTCTTCCAGAGAATCTTGGATAAACTACCAGCAACTATATGGTGGCCCATATCCAGTACCAGAGGATCAGACAGACAGACAGGCAGACAGACAGAGATAAGGATGGCAGGCCTGCCAGGTCTTTCTTTCTTTCTTGTCCTTTTTAAAAAATGTTTATTTATTTATGTATTTATTATATATAAGTACTCTGTAGCTATCTACAGACACTCCAGAAGAGGGTGTCAGATTCTGAAGAATCTAAAACCATCTTATGGTCTGCATATGATGTACATAAACACAGCCTCAGATATACTATTAAAAATTTAAAGATGGGTGGGGCCACTGAAAGGGCTCAACAATTAACAGCATTGTCTCCTCTTCCAGAGAACCTGGGATCAACTACCAGCAACTATATGGTGACCTATCTTCAGTTCCAAAGGATCATATAGAGAGACAGACAGACAGACAGAAATGAGGATGGCAGGCCTGCCTGGTCTTTCTTTCTTTCTTATCCATTTGAAAAAATGTTTACATATTAATTAATTAATTAATTAATTAATTTATTAGATATAAGTACACTGTAGCTGTCTTCAGACACTCCAGAAGAGGGTGTGAGATTCTGGAGAATCTAAATACCTCTTATGGTCTGCATATGATGTACATAAACACAGACTCAAGTATTCTTCTAAAAATTTAAAGATGGGTGGGGCCAAAGAATGGTCTCAACAATTAACAGCGTTGTCTCCTCTTCCAGAGAACCTGGGATCAACTACCAGCAACTATATGGTGGCCCATCTGCAGTTCCAGGGATCAGACAGACAGACAGACAGACAGAGATAAGGATGGCAGGCCTGCCTGGTCTTTCTTTCTTACTTATCCTGTTTAAAAAATGTTTATTTATTTATTTATTTATTTATTTATTTATTTATTTATGTATTTATTAGATATAAGTACACTGTAGCTGTCTTCAGACACTCCAGAAGAGGGTGTCAGATTCTGGAGAATTTAAATCACTCTTATGGTCTGCATATGATGTACATAAATACAGCCTCACATTTACCTCTAAAAATTTAAAGATGGGTGGGGCCACTGAGAGGGCTCAACAATTAACAGCATTGTCTCCTCTTCCAGAGAACTTTGGATAAACTACCAGCACAAATATGGTGGCCCATCTCCAGTTCCAGGGTATCAGACAGACAGACAGAGAGACAGAGATAAGGATGGAGGCCTGCCTGTTCTTTCTTTCTTTCTTATACTTTAAAAAAATGTTTATTTATTTATTTATTTATTTATTTATTTATTTATTTATTTATTTATTTATTTATGTATTTATTAGAAATAAGTACACTTGGGCTGTCTTCAGACATTCTAGAAGAGGGTCTCATCTTCTGGAGAATCTAAATCCCTCTTATGGTCTTCATATGATGTACATAAACACAGCCTCACATATACTTCTAAAAATTTAAAGATGGGTGGGCCCACTGAAAGGGCTCAACAATTAACAGCATTGTCTCTTCTTCCAGAGAACGTGGGATCAACTACCAGCAACTATATGGTGGCCCATCTCAAGTTCCAGGGGATAAGACAGACAGACAGACAGACAGACAGAGATAAGAATGGCAGGCCTGCTTGATTTTTCTTTCTTTCTTATCCTTTTAAAAAAATGTTTATTTATTTGTTTATTTGTTTATTTGTTTATTTATTTATTTATTTATTTATTTATTTATTTATTTATCAGATATAAGTACACTGTAGCTGTCTTCAGACTCTCCAGAAGAGGGAGTCAGATTCTGGAGAATCTATATCCGTCTTATGGTCTGCATATGATGTACATGAACACAGCCTCACATATACTTCTAAAAATTTAAAGATGGGTGGGGCCACTGAAAAGGCTCAAAAATTAACAGCATTGTCTCCTCTTCCAGAGAACCTGGGATCAACTACCAGCAACTATATGGTGGCCCATCTCGAGTCCAAGGGGATCAGACAGACTGTAGACAGACAGAAAGACAGACAGAGATAAGGATGGCAGGCCTGCCTGGTCTTTCTTACTTTCTTATCCTGTTTAAAAAATGTTTATTTATTTATTTATTTATTTATTTATTTATTTATTTATTTATTTATTTGATATAAGTACACTGTAGCTGTCTTCAGACACTCCAGAAGAGGGTGTCAGATTCTGGAGAATCTAAATCACATTTATGGTCTGCATAAGATGTACATAAACACAGCCTCACATATACTTCTAAATATTTAAAGATGGGTGGCGCCACTGAAAGGGCTCAACAATTAACAGCATTGTATCCTCTTCCAGAGAACCTGGGATCAACTACCAGCAACACTATGGTGGCCCATCTACAGTTCCAGGGTATCAGACAGACAGACAGACAGACAGACAGAGATAAGGGTGGCAGGCCTGCCCGGTCTTTCTTACTTTCTTATCCTTTTTAAAAAATGTTTATTTATTTATTTATTTATTTATTTATTCATTCATTTATTTATTTATTTATGTATTTATTAGATATAAGTAAACTGTAGCTGTCTTCAGACACTCCAGAAGAGGGTGTCAGATTCTGGAGAATCTAAATCCCTCTTATGGTCTGCATATGATGTACATAAACACAGCCTCACATATACTTCTAAAATTTTAAAGATGGGTGGGGCCACAGAAAGGGCTCAACAATTAACAGCATTGTCTCCTCTTCCAGAGAACCTTGGATAAACTACCAGCAACTATATGGTGGCCCATCTCCAGTTCTAGGGTATCACACAGACAGACAGACAGACAGAGATAAGGGTGGCAGGCTTGCCTGGTCTTTCTTTCTGTCTTATCCTTTTTAAAAAATGTTTATTTATTTATTTATTTATTTATTTATTTATTTATTTATTTATTTATGTATATATTAGATATAAGTACACTGTAGCTGTCTTCAGAAAATACAGAAGAGGGTGTCAGATTCTGGAGAATCTAAATCCCTCTTATGGTCTGCATATTCGGTACATAAACACAGCCTCACATATACTTCTAAAAATTTAAAGATGGGTGGGGCCACTGAAAGGGCTCAACAATTAACAGCATTGTCTCCTCTTCCAGAGAACCTGGGATCAACTACCAGCAACTATATGGTGGCCTATCTCCAGTTCCAAAGGATTATATAGATAGACAGACAGACAGACAGAGATAAGGATGGCAGGACTTCCTGGTGTTTCTTTCTTTCTTATCCTTTTAAAAAAATGTTTATTTATTTATTTATTCATGTATTTATTATATTTACGTACACTGTAGCTGTCTTCAGACACTCCAGAAGAGGGTGTCAGTTTCTGGAGAATCTAAATCACTCTTATGGTCTGAATATGATGTACATAAACACAGCCTCAGATATACTTATAAAAATTTAATGAAGGGTGGGGCCACTGAAAGGGCTCAATAATTTACAGCATTGTCTCCTCTTCCAGAGAACCTTGGATAAACTACCAGCCACAATATGGTGGCCCATATCCAGTACCAGAGGATCAGACAGACAGACAGGCAGACAGACAGAGATAAGGATGGCAGGCCTGCCAGGTCTTTCTTTCTTTCTTGTCCTTTTTAAAAAATGTTTATTTATTTATGTATTTATTATATATAAGTACTCTGTAGCTATCTACAGACACTCCAGAAGAGGGTGTCAGATTCTGAAGAATCTAAAACCATCTTATGGTCTGCATATGATGTACATAAACACAGCCTCAGATATACTTCTAAAAATTTAAAGATGGGTGGGGCCACTGAAAGGGCTCAACAATTAACAGCATTGTCTCCTCTTCCAGAGAACCTGGGATCAACTACCAGCAACTATATGGTGACCTATCTTCAGTTCCAAAGGATCATATAGAGAGACAGACAGACAGACAGAAATGAGGATGGCAGGCCTGCCTGGTCTTTCTTTCTTTCTTATCCATTTGAAAAAATGTTTACTTATTAATTAATTAATTAATTAATTTATTTATTTATTTATTTATTAGATATAAGTACACTGTAGCTGTCTTCAGACACTCCAGAAGAAGGTGTGAGATTCTGGAGAATCTAAATACCTCTTATTGTCTGCATATGATGTACATAAACACAGACTCAAGTATACTTCTAAAAATTTAAAGATGGGTGGGGCCAAAGAATGGGCTCAACAATTAACAGCGTTGTCTCCTCTTCCAGAGAACCTGGGATCAACTACCAGCAACTATATGGTGGCCCATCTGCAGTTCCAGGGATCAGACAGACAGACAGACAGAGATAAGGATGGCAGGCCTGCCTGGTCTTTCTTTCTTACTTATCCTGTTTAAAAAATGTTTATTTATTTATTTATTTATTTATTTATTTATTTATTTATTTATTTATTTATTTATTAGAAATAAGTACACTGTAGCTGTCTTCAGACACTCTAGAAGTGGGTCTCATCTTCTGGAGAATCTAAATCCCTCTTATGGTCTTCATATGATGTACATAAACACAGCCTCACATATACTTCTAAAAATTTAAAGATGGGTGGGCCCACTGAAAGGACTCAACAATTAACAGCATTGTCTCTTCTTCCAGAGAACGTGGGATCAACTACCAGCAACTATATGGTGGCCCATCTCAAGTTCCAGGGGATAAGACAGACAGACAGACAGACAGAGATAAGGATGGCAGGCCTGCCTGATTTTTCTTTCTTTCTTATCCTTTTAAAAAAATGTTTATTTATTTGTTTATTTGTTTATTTATTTATTTATTTATTTATTTATTTATTTATCAGATATAAGTACACTGTAGCTGTCTTCAGACTCTCCAGAAGAGGGTGTCAGATTCTAGAGAATCTATATCCCTCTTATGGTCTGCATATGATGTACATGAACACAGCCTCACATATACTTCTAAAAATTTAAAGATGGGTGGGGCCACTGAAAGGGCTCAAAAATTAACAGCATTGTCTCCTCTTCCAGAGAACCTGGGATCAACCACCAGCAACTATATGGTGGCCCATCTCGAGTCCAAAGGGATCAGACAGACTGTAGAAAGACAGAAAGACAGACAGAGATAAGGATGGCAGGCCTGCCTGGTTTTTCTTTCTTTCTTATCCTGTTTAAAAAATGTTTATTTATTTATTTATTTATTTATTTATTTATTTATTTATTTATTTATTTGATATAAGTACACTGTAGCTGTCTTCAGAAACTCCAGAAGAGGGTGTCAGATTCTGGAGAATCTAAATCACATTTATGGTCTGCATAAGATGTACATAAACACAGCCTCACATA
The DNA here is from genome assembly GCF_978045245.1 of Mus caroli. Lineage (NCBI taxonomy): Eukaryota > Metazoa > Chordata > Mammalia > Rodentia > Muridae > Mus > Mus caroli. The sequence continues at coordinate 171,949 of NW_028227313.1, read as the reverse complement.
TACTTCTAAATATTTAAAGATGGGTGGCGCCACTGAAAGGGCTCAACAATTAACAGCATTGTATCCTCTTCCAGAGAACCTGGGATCAACTAGCAGCAACACTATGGTGGCCCATCTACAGTTCCAGGGTATCAGACAGACAGACAGACAGACAGACAGAGATAAGGGTGGCAGGCCTGCCCGGTCTTTCTTACTTTCTTATCCTTTTTAAAAAATGTTTATTTATTTATTTATTTATTTATTTATTCATTTATTTATTTATTTATTTATGTATTTATTAGATATAAGTAAACTGTAGCTGTCTTCAGACACTCCAGAAGAGGGTGTCAGATTCTGGAGAATCTAAATCCCTCTTATGGTCTGCATATGATGTACATAAACACAGCCTCACATATACTTCTAAAAATTTTAAAGATGGGTGGGGCCACAGAAAGGGCTCAACAATTAACAGCATTGTCTCCTCTTCCAGAGAACCTTGGATAAACTACCAGCAACTATATGGTGGCCCATCTCCAGTTCTAGGGTATCACACAGACAGACAGACAGACAGAGATAAGGGTGGCAGGCTTGCCTGGTCTTTCTTTCTGTCTTATCCTTTTTAAAAAATGTTTATTTATTTATTTATTTATTTATTTATTTATTTATTTATTTATGTATTTATTAGATATAAGTACACTGTAGCTGTCTTCAGAAAATACAGAAGAGGGTGTCAGATTCTGGAGAATCTAAATCCCTCTTATGGTCTGCATATTCGGTACATAAACACAGCCTCACATACCCTTCTAAAAATTTAAAGATGGGTGGGGCCACTGAAAGGGCTCAACAATTAACAGCATTGTCTCCTCTTCCAGAGAACCTGGGATCAACTACCAGCAACTATATGGTGGCCTATCTCCAGTTCCAAAGGATCATATAGATAGACAGACAGACAGACAGAGATAAGGATGGCAGGACTTCCTGGTGTTTCTTTCTTTCTTATCCTTTTCAAAAAATGTTTATTTATTTATTTATTCATGTATTTATTATATTTACGTACACTGTAGCTGTCTTCAGACACTCCAGAAGAGGGTGTCAGTTTCTGGAGAATCTAAATCACTCTTATGGTCTGAATATGATGTACATAAACACAGCCTCAGATATACTTATAAAAATTTAATGAAGGGTGGGGCCACTGAAAGGGCTCAATAATTTACAGCATTGTCTCCTCTTCCAGAGAACCTTGGATAAACTACCAGCAACTATATGGTGGCCCATATCCAGTACCAGAGGATCAGACAGACAGACAGACAGACAGACAGAGATAAGAATGGCAGGCCTGCCAGGTCTTTCTTTCTTTCTTGTCCTTTTTAAAAAATGTTTATTTATTTATGTATTTATTATATATAAGTACTCTGTAGCTATCTACAGACACTCCAGAAGAGGGTGTCAGATTCTGAAGAATCTAAAACCATCTTATGGTCTGCATATGATGTACATAAACACAGCCTCAGATATACTTCTAAAAATTTAAAGATGGGTGGGGCCACTGAAAGGGCTCAACAATTAACAGCATTGTCTCCTCTTCCAGAGAACCTGGGATCAACTACCAGCAACTATATGGTGGCCTATCTTCAGTTCCAAAGGATCATATAGAGCGACAGACAGACAGACAGAAATGAGGATGGCAGGCCTGCCTGGTCTTTCTTTCTTTCTTATCCATTTGAAAAAATGTTTACTTATTAATTAATTAATTAATTTATTTATTTATTTATTTATTTATTTATTAGATATAAGTACACTGTAGCTGTCTTCAGACACTCCAGAAGAGGGTGTGAGATTCTGGAGAATCTAAATACCTCTTATGGTCTGCATATGATATACATAAACACAGACTCAAGTATACTTCTAAAAATTTAAAGATGGGTGGGGCCAAAGAATGGGCTCAACAATTAACAGCGTTGTCTCCTCTACCAGAGAACCTGGGATCAACTACCAGCAACTATATGGTGGCCCATCTGCACTTCCAGGGATCAGACAGACAGACAGACAGACAGAGATAAGGATGGCAGGCCTGCCTGGTCTTTCTTTCTTACTTATCCTGTTTAAAAAATGTTTATTTATTTATTTATTTATTTATTTATGTATTTATTAGATATAAGTACACTGTAGCTGTCTTCAGACACTCCAGAAGAGGGTGTCAGATTCTGGAGAATTTAAATCACTCTTATGGTCTGCATATGATGTACATAAATACAGCCTCACATTTACCTCTAAAAATTTAAAGATGGTTGGGGCCACTGAGAGGGCTCAACAATTAACAGCATTGTCTCCTCTTCCAGAGAACATTGGATAAACTACCAGCAACTATATGGTGGCCCATCTCCAGTTCCAGGGTATCAGACAGACAGACAGAGAGACAGAGATAAGGATGGAGGCCTGCCTGGTCTTTCTTTCTTTCTTATACTTTAAAAAAATGTTTATTTATTTATTTATTTATTTATTTACTTATTTATTTATTAGAAATAAATACACTGTAGCTGTCTTCAGACACTCTAGAAGAGGGTCTCATCTTCTGGAGAATCTACATCCCTCTTATGGTCTTCATATGATGTACATAAACACAGCCTCACATATACTTCTAAAAATTTAAAGATGGGTGGGCCCACTGAAAGGGCTCAATAATTAACAGCATTGTCTCTTCTTCCAGAGAACGTGGGATCAACTACCAGCAACTATATGGTGGCCCATCTCAAGTTCCAGGGGATAAGACAGACAGACAGACAGACAGAGATAAGGATGGCAGGCCTGCCTGATTTTTCTTTCTTTCTTATCCTTTTAAAAAAATGTTTATTTATTTGTTTATTTGTTTATTTGTTTATTTATTTATTTATTTATTTATTTATTTATTTATCAGATATAAGTACACTGTAGCTGTCTTCAGACTCTCCAGAAGAGGGTGTCAGATTCTGGAGAATCTATATCCCTCTTATGGTCTGGATATGATGTACATGAACACAGCCTCACATATACTTCTAAAAATTTAAAGATGGGTGGGGCCACTGAAAGGGCTCAAAAATTAACAGCATTGTCTCCTCTTCCAGAGAACATGGGATCAACTACCAGCAACTATATGGTGGCCCATCTCGAGTCCAAGGGGATCAGACAGACTGTAGACAGACAGAAAGACAGACAGAGATAAGGATGGCAGGCCTGCCTGGTTTTTCTTTCTTTCTTATCCTGTTTAAAAAATGTTTATTTATTTATTTATTTATTTATTTAATATAAGTACACTGTAGCTGTCTTCAGACACTCCAGAAGAGGGTGTCAGATTCTGGAGAATCTAAATCACATTTATGGTCTGCATAAGATGTACATAAACACAGCCTCACATATACTTCTAAATTTTTAAAGATGGGTGGCGCCACTGAAAGGGCTCAACAATTAACAGCATTATATCCTCTTCCAGAGAACCTGGGATCAACTACCAGCAACACTATGGTGGCCCATCTACAGTTCCAGGGTATCAGACAGACAGACAGACAGACAGACAGACAGACAGTGATAAGGTTGCAGGCCTGCCCGGTCTTTCTTACTTTCTTATCCTTTTTAAAAAATGTTTATTTATTTATTTATTTATTTATTTATTTATTTATTTATTTATGTATTTATTAGATATAAGTAAACTGTAGCTGTCTTCAGACACTCCAGAAGAGGGTGTCAGATTCTGGAGAATCTAAATCCCTCTTATGGTCTGCATATGATGTACATAAACACAGCCTCACATATACTTCTAAAATTTTAAAGATGGGTGGGGCCACAGAAAGGGCTCAACAATTAACAGCATTGTCTCCTCTTCCAGAGAACCTTGGATAAACTACCAGCAACTATATGGTGGCCCATCTCCTGTTCTAGGGTATCACACAGACAGACAGACAAACAGAGATAAGGGTGGCAGGCTTGCCTGGTCTTTCTTTCTGTCTTATCCTTTTCAAAAAATGTTTATTTATTTATTTATTTATTTATTTATTTATTTATTTATTTATGTATTTATTAGATATAAGTACACTGTAGCTGTCTTCAGAAAATACAGAAGAGGGTGTCAGATTCTGGAGAATCTAAATCCCTCTTATGGTCTGCATATGATGTACATAAACACAGCCTCACATACCCTTCTAAAAATTTAAAGATGGGTGGGGCCACAGAAAGGGCTAAACAATTAACAGCATTGTCTCCTCTTCCAGAGAACCTGGGATCAACTACCAGCAACTATATGGTGGCCTATCTCCAGTTCCAAAGGATCATATAGATAGACAGACAGACAGACAGAGATAAGGATGGCAGGACTTCCTGGTGTTTCATTCTTTCTTATCCTTTTTTAAAAATGTTTATTTATTTATTTATTCATGTATTTATTATATTTATGTACACTGTAGCTGTCTTCAGACACTCCAGAAGAGGGTGTCAGTTTCTGGAGAATCTAAATCACTCTTATGGTCTGAATATGATGTACAAAAACACAGCCTCAGATATACTTATAAAAATTTAATGAAGGGTGGGGCCACTGAAAGGGCTCAATAATTTACAGCATTGTCTACTCTTCCAGAGAACCTTGGATAAACTACCAGCAACTATATGGTGGACCATATCCAGTAAAAGAGGATCAGACAGACAGACAGACAGACAGACAGACAGAGATAAGAATGGCAGGCCTGCCAGGTCTTTCTTTCTTTCTTGTCCTTTTTAAAAAATGTTTATTTATTTATGTATTTATTATATATAAGTACTCTGTAGCTATCTACAGACACTCCAGAAGAGGGTGTCAGATTCTGAAGAATCTAAAACCATCTTATGGTCTGCATATGATGTACATAAACACAGCCTCAGATATACTTCTAAAAATTTAAAAATGGGTGGGGCCACTGAAAGGGCTCAACAATTAACAGCATTGTCTCCTCTTCCAGAGAACCTGGGATCAACTACCAGCAACTATATGGTGGCCTATCTTCTGTTCCAAAGGATCATATAGAGAGACAGACAGACAGACAGAAATGAGGATGGCAGGCCAGCCTGGTCTTTCTTCCTTTCTTATCCATTTGAAAAAATGTTTACTTATTAATTAATTAATTAATTAATTAATTTATTTATTTATTTATTAGATATAAGTACACTGTAGCTGTCTTCAGACACTCCAGAAGAGGGTGTGAGATTCTGGAGATTCTAAATACCTCTTATGGTCTGCATATGATGTACATAAACACAGACTCAAGTATACTTCTAAAAATTTAAAGATGGGTGGGGCCAAAGAATGGGCTCAACAATTAACAGCGTTGTCTCCTCTTCCAGAGAACCTGGGATCAACTACCAGCAACTATATGGTGGCCCATCTGCACTTCCAGGGATCAGACAGACAGACAGACAGAGATAAGGATGGCAGGCCTGCCTGGTCTTTCTTTCTTATTTATCCTGTTTAAAAAATGTTTATTTATTTATTTATTTATTTATTTATTTATTTATTTATTTATGTATTTATTAGATATAAGTACACTGTAGCTGTCTTCAGACACTCCAGAAGAGGGTGTCAGATTCTGGAGAATTTAAATCACTCTTATGGTCTGCATATGATGTACATAAATACAGCCTCACATTTACCTCTAAAAATTTAAAGATGGTTGGGGCCACTGAAAGGGCTCAACAATTCACAACATTGTCTCCTCTTCCAGAGAACCTGGGAAAAACTACCAGCAAATATATGGTGGCCCATATCCAGTTCCAGAGGATCAGACAGACAGACAGACAGACAGACAGAGATAAGGATGGCAGGCCTGCCTGATTTTTCTTTCTTTCTTATCCTTTTTAAAAAATGTTTATTTAATTATTAATTTATTTATGTATGTATTTATTAGATATAAGTACACTGTAGCTGTCTTCAGACACTCCAGTAGAGGGTGTCAGATTCTGAAGAATCTAAAACCATATTATGGTCTGCATATGATGTACATAAACACCGCCTCAGATATACTTCTAAAATTTAATGAAGGGTGGGGCCACTGAAAGGGCTCAACAATTAACAGCATTATCTCCTCTTCCAGAGAACCTAGGATCAACTACCAGCAACTATATGGTGGCCCATCTGCAGTTCCAGGGGATCAGACAGACAGACAGACAGACAGAGATAAGGATGGCAGGCCTGCCATGTCTTTCTTTCTTACTTATCCTGTTTAAAAAATGTTTATTTATTTATTTATTTATTTATTTACGTATTTATTAGATATAAGTACACTGTAGCTGTCTTCAGACAGACCAGAAAAGGGTGTCAGATTCTGGAGAATCTAAATCCCTCTTATGGTCTGCATATGATGTACATAAACACAGCCTCACATATACTTCTAAACATTTAAAGATGGGTGGGGCCACTGAAAGGGCTCAACAATGAACAGCATTGTCTCCTCTTCCAGAGAACCTGGAAAAAACTAACAGCAAATATATGGTGGCCCATATCCAGTTCCAGAGGTTCAGACAGAGAGACAGACAGACAGAGATAAGGATGGCAGGCCTGCCTGATTTTTCTTTCTTTCTTATCCTCTATAAAAAATGTTTATTTATTTATTAATTTATTTATTTATGTATTTATTAGATATAAGTACACTGTAGCTGTCTTCAGACACTCCAGTAGACGGTGTCAGATTCTGAAAAATCTAAAACCATCTTCTGGTCTGCATATGATGTACATAAACACAGCCTCAGATATACTTCAAAAAATTTAATGAAGGATGGGGCCACTGAAAGGGCTCAACAATTAACAGCATTATCTCCTCTTCCAGAGAACCTGGGATCAACTACCAGCAACTATATGGTGGCTCATCTCCAGTTCCCAGGGATCAGACAGACAGACAGACACACAGACAGAGATATCGATGGCAGGCCTGCCTGGTCTTTCTTTCTTTCTTATACTTTTTAAAAAATGTTTATTTATTTATTTATTCATGTATTTATTAGATATAAGTACACTGTAGCTGTCTTAGACACTCCAGAAGAGGGTGTCAGGTTCTGTAGAATCTAAATCCCTCTTATGGTATGCATATGATGTACATAAACACAGCCTAACATACAGTTCTAAATATTTAAAAATGGGTGGGGCCATTGAAAGGGCTCAACAATGAACAGCATTGTCTCCTCTTCCAAAGAACCTCGGCTCAACTACCAGCAACTATATGGTGGCCCATCTCCAGTTCCAGGGGATCAGACAGACAGACAGTCAGACAGACAGAGATAAGGATGGCAGGACTGCCTGGTCTTTCTTTCTTTCTTATCCTTTTGAAAAAATGTTTACTTATTTATTTATTTATGTATTTATTAGATATAAGTAAACTGTAGCTGTCTTCAGACACTCCAGAAGAGGGTGTCAGATTCTGGAGAATCTAAATCCCTCTTATGGCCTGCATATGATGTACATAAACACAGACTCATGTATACTTCTAAAAATTTAAAGATGTGTGGGGCCACTGAGAGGGCTCAACAATTAACAGCATTGTCTCATCTTCCAGAGAACCTGGGATCAACTACCAGCAACTATATGGTGGCCCATCTCCAGTTCCAGTGGATCAGAAAGGCAGACAGACAGACAGACAGAGATAAGGATGGCAGGCCTGCCTGGTCTTTCTTTATTTCTTATCCTTTATAAAAAATGTTTATTTATTTATTTATTTATTCATTTATTTATTTATTTATTTATTTATGTATGTATGTATGTATTTATTAGATATAAGTACACTGTAGCCGTCTTCAGACACTCCAGAAGAGGGTGTCAGATTCTAGAGAATCTAAATCCCTCTTATGGTCTGCATATGATGTACATAAACACAGCCTCACATATACTTCTAAAAATTTAAAGAAAGGTGGGACCACTGAAAGGGCTCAACAATTACCATCACTGTCTCCACTTCCAGAGAACCTGGGATCAACTACCAGCAACTATATGGTGGCCCATCTGCAGTTCCAGGGAATCAGACAGACAGACAGACAGACAGATATAAGGATGGCAGGCCTGCCAGGTCTTTCTTTCTTACTTATCCTGTTTAAAAAATGTTTATTTATTTATTTTTTTATGTATTTATGTATTTATTAGATATAAGTACACTGTAGCTGTTCAGACACTCCAGAAGAGTGTGTCAGATTCTGGAGAATCTAAATCCCTCTTATGGTCTGCATATGATGTACATAAACACAGCCTCACGTATAATTCTAAAAATTTAAAGATGGGTGGGACCACTGAAAGGGCTTAACAATTAACATCATTGTCTCCTCTTCCAGAGAACCTGGGATCAACTACCAGCAACTATATGGTGGCCCATATCCAGTTCCAGAGGTTCAGACAGACAGACAGACAGACAGAGATACGGATGGCAGGCCTGCCTGATTTTTCTTTCTTTCTTATCCTTTATAAAAAATGTTTATTTATTTATTAATTTATTTATTTATGTATTTATTAGATATAAGTTCACTGTAGCTGTCTTCAGACACTCCAGTACACGGTGTCAGATTCTGAAAAATCTAAAACCATCTTCTGGTCTGCATATGATGTACATAAACACAGTCTCAGATATACTTCAAAAAATTTAATGAAGGGTGGGGCCACTGAAAGGGCTCAACAATTATCAGCATTATCTCCTCTTCCAGAGAACCTGGGATCAACTACCATCAACTATATGGTGGCTCATTTCTAGTTCCCAGGGATCAGACAAACAGACAGACACACAGACAGAGATATGGATGGCAGGCCTGCCTGGTCTTTCTTTCTTTCTTATCCTTTTTAAAAAATGTTTATTTATTTATTTATTTATTTATTTATTTATTTATTTATTTATTAGATATAAGTACACTGTAGCTCTCTTAGACACTCCAGAAGAGGGTGTCAGGTTCTGGAGAATCTAAATCCCTCTTATGGTCTGCATATGATGTACATAAACACAGCCTCACATACAGTTCTAAACATTTAAAGATGGGTGGGGCAATTGAAAGGGCTCAACAATGAACAGCATTGTCTCCTCTTCCAGAGAACCTGGGAAAAACTAACAGCAAATATATGGTGGCCCATATCCAGTTCCAGAGGTTCAGACAGACAGACAGACAGACAGAGATAAGGATGGCAGGCCTGCCTGATTTTTCTTTCTTTCTTATCCTTTATAAAAATGATTATTTATTTATTAATTTATTTATTTATGTATTTATTAGATATAAGTACACTGTAGCTGTCTTCAGACACTCCAGTAGACGGTGTCAGATTCTGAAAAATCTAAAACCATCTTCTGGTCTGCATATGATGAACATAAACACAGCCTCAGATATACTTCAAAAAATTTAATGAAGGGTGGGGCCACTGAAAGGGCTCAACAATTAACAGCATTATCTCCTCTTCCAGAGAACCTGGGATCAACTACCAGCAACTATATGGTGGCTCATTTCCAGTTCCCAGGGATCAGACAGACAGACAGACAGACACACAGACAGAGATATGGATGGCAGGCCTGCCTGATCTTTCTTTCTTGCTTATCCTTTTTAAAAAATGTTTATTTTTTATTTATTTATGTATCTATTAGATATGAGTACACTGTAGCTGTCTTTAGACACTCCAGAAGAGGGTGTCAGGTTCTGGAGAATCTAAATCCCTCTTATGGTCTGCATATGATGAACATAAACACAGCCTCACATACAGTTCTAAACATTTAAAGATGGGTGGGGCCATTGAAAGGGCTCAACAATGAACAGCATTGTCTCCTCTTCCAGAGAACCTCGGCTCAACTACCAGCAAATATATGGTGGCCCATCTCCAGTTCCCAGGGATCAGACAGACAGACAGACAGACAGAGATAAGGATGGCAGGCCTGCCTGGTCTTTCTTTCTTTCTTATCCTTTTTAAAAAATGTTTATTTAATTATTTATTTATGTATTTATTAGATATAAGTACACTGTAGCTGTCTTCAGACACTCCAGAAGAGGGTGTCAGATTCTGGAGATTCTAAATCCCTCTTATGGCCTGCATATTATGTACATAAACACAGCCTCACATATACTTCTAAAAATTTATAGATGGGTGGGACCACTGAAAGGGCTCAACAATTACCATCACTGTCTCCACTTCCAGAGAACCTTGGATCAACTATCAGCAACTATATAGTGGCCCAACTCCAGTTCCAGGGGATCAGACAGGCTGTCAGACAGACAGACAGACAGACAGAGATAAGGATGGCAGGACTGCCTGGTCTTACTTTCTTTCTTATCCTGTTTAAAAAATGTTTATTTATTTATTTATTTACTTATTTATTTATTTATTTATTTATGTATTTATTAGATATAAGTACACTGTAGCTGTCTTAGACACTCCAGAAGAGGGTGTCAGGTTCTGTAGAATCTAAATCCCTCTTATGGTCTGCATATGATGTACATAAACACAGCCTAACATACAGTTCTAAATATTTAAAGATGGATGGGGCCATTGAAAGGGCTCAACAATGAACAGCATTGTCTCCTCTTCCAGAGAACCTCGGTTCAACTACCTGAAACTATATGGTGGCCCATCTCCAGTTCCAGGGGATCAGACAGACAGACAGACAGACAGACAGAGATAAGGATGGCAGCCCTGCCTGGTCTTTCTTTCTTTCTTATCCTTTTGAAAAAATGTTTACTTATTTATTTATTTATGTATTTATTAGATATAAGTAAACAGTAGCTGTCTTCAGACACTCCAGAAGAGGGTGTCAGATCCTGGAGAATCTAAATCCCTGTTATGGCCTGCATATGATGTACATAAACACAGACTCACGTATACTTCTAAAAATTTAAAGATGTGTGGGGCCACTGAGAGGGCTCAACAATTAACAGCATTGTCTCATCTTCCAGAGAACCTGGGATCAACTACCAGCAACTATATGGTGGCCCATCTCCAGTTCCAGTGGATCAGAAAGACAGACAGACAGACAGACAGAGATAAGAATGGCAGGCCTGCCTGGTCTTTCTTTATTTCTTATCCTTTATAAAAAATGTTTATTTATTTATTTATTTATTTATTTATTTATTTATTTTTGTATTTATTAGATATAAGTACACTGTAGCCATCTTCAGATACTCCAGAAGAGTGTGTCAGATTCTGGAGAATCTAAATCCCTCTTAAGGTCTGCATATGATGTACATAAACACAGCCTCACATATACTTCTAAAAATTTAAAGATGGGTGGGACCACTGAAAGGGCTCAACAATTACCATCACTGTCTCCACTTCCAGAGAACCTGGGATCAACTACCAGCAACTATATGGTGGCCCATCTGCAGTTCCAGGGGATCAGACAGGCTGTCAGACAGACAGACAGACAGACAGAGATAAGGATGGCAGGACTGCCTGGTCTTACTTTCTTTCTTATCCTGTTTAAAAAATGTTTGTTTATTTATTTATTTATTTATTTATTTATTTATTTATGTATGTATTTATTAGATATAAGTACAATGTAGCTGTCTTCAGACACTCCAGAAGAGGGTGTCAGATTCTGGAGAATCTAAATCCCTCTTATGGTCTGCATATGATGTACATAAACACAGCCTCACATATACATCTAAAAATTTAAAGATGGGTGAGAGCAATGAAAGGGCTCAACAATTAACAGCATTGTCTCCTCTTCCAGAGAACCTGGGATCAACTACCAGCAACTATATGGTGGCCCATCTACAGTTCCAGGGGATCAGACAGACAGACAGACAGACAGACAGAGATAAGGATTGCAGGCCTGCCTGGTCTTTCTTTCTTTCTTGTCCTTTTTAAAAAATGTTTATTTATTTATGTATTTATTATATATAAGTACACTGTAGCTATCTACAGACACTCCAGAAGAGGGTGTCAGATTCTGAAGAATCAAGAACCATCTTATGGTCTGCATATGATGTACATAAACACAGCCTCATATATACTTCTAAAAATTTAAAGATGGGTGGGGCCACTGAAAGGGCTCAACAATTAACAGCATTGTCTCCTCTTCCTGAGAACCTGGGATCAACTACCAGCAACTATATGGTGGCCTATCTTCAGTTCCAAAGGATCATATAGAGAGACAGACAGACAGACAGAGATGAGGATGGCAGGCCTGCCTGGTCTTTCTTTCTTTCTTATCCATTTGAAAAAATGTTTACTTATTAATTAATTAATTAATTAATTTACTTATTTATTTATTAGATATAAGTACACTGTAGCTGTCTTCAGACACTCCAGAAGATGGTGTCAGATTCTGGAGAATCTAAATACCTCTTATGGTCTGCATATGATGTACATAAACACAGACTCAAGTATACTTCTAAAAATTTAAAGATGGGTGGGGCCACTGAATGGGCTCAACAATTAACAGCGTTGTCTCCTCTTCCAGAGAACCTAAGATCAACTACCAGCAACTATATGGTGGCCCATCTGCAGTTCCAGGGGATCAGACAGACAGACAGACAGACAGAGATAAGGATGGCAGGCCTGCCTGGTCTTTCTTTCTTAGTTATCCTGTTTAAAAAATGTTTATTTATTTATTTATTTTTTTATTTATGTATTTATTAGATATAAGTACACTGTAACTGTCTTCAGACACTCCAGAAGAGGATGTCAGATACTGGAGAATTTAAATCACTCTTATGGTCTGCATATGATGTACATAAATACAGCCTCACATTTAACTCTAAAAATTTAAAGATGGTTGGGGCCACTGAAAGGGCTCAACAATTCACAGCATTGTCTCCTCTTCCTGAGAACCTGGGAAAAACTACCAGCAAATATATGGTGGCCCATATCCAGTTCCAGAGGATCAGACAGACAGACAGACAGACAGACAGACAGACAGACAGAGATAAGGATGGCAGGCCTGCCTGATTTTTCTTTCTTTCTAATCCTTTTTAAAATATGTTTATTTATTTATTAATTTATTTATTTATGTATTTATTAGATATAAGTACACTATAGCTGTCTTCAGACACTCCAGTAGAGGGTGTCATATTCTGAAGAATCTAAAACCATCTTATGGTCTGCATATGATGTACATAAACACAGCCTGAGATATACTTCTAAAAATTTAATGAAGGGTGGGGCCACTGAAAGGGCTCAACAATTAACAGCATTATGTCCTCTTCCAGAGAACCTGGGATCAACTACCAGCAATTATATGGTGGCTCATCTCCAGTTCCCAGGGATCAGACAGACAGACAGACAAACAGACAAGGATGGCAGGCCTGCCTGGTTTTTCTTTCTTTCTTATTCTTTTTAAAACATGTTTATTTATTTATTTATGTATTTATTAGATATAAGTACACTGTAGCTGTCTTCAGACACTCCAGAAGAGGGATCAGATTCTGGAGAATCTAAATCCCTCTTATGGTCTGCATATGATGTACATATACACAGCCTCACAAATACTTCTAAAAATTTAAAGATGGGTGGTGCCACTGAAAGGGCTCAAAAATTAACAGCCTTGTCTCCTCTTGCAGAGAAACTGGGATCAACTACCAGCAACTATATGGTGGCCCATCTCCAGTTCCAGGGTATCAGACAGACAGACAGACAGACAGAGATAAGGATAGCAGGCCTTCCTGGTCTTTCTTTTTTTCTTATCCTTTTTAATAATGTTTATTTATTTATTTATTTATGTATTTATTAGATATAAGTACACTGTAGCTGTCTTCAGACACTCCAGATGAGGGTGTCAGATTCTGGAGAATCTAAATCCTTCTTATTGTCTGCATATGATGTATATAAACAAAGCCTCACATTTACTTCTAAAAATTAAAGATGGGTGTGGCCACAGAAAGGGCTCAAAAATTAACAGCATTGTCTCCACTTCCAGAGAACCTGGTATGAACTACCAGCAACTATATGGTGGCCCATCTCCAGTTCCAGGGGGATCAGACAGACAGACAGACATACAGACAGATAGTAATAAGGATGGCAGGCCTGCTTGGTCTTTCCTTCTTTCTTATCCTTTTTAAGAAATGTTTATTTATTTATTTATGTATTTATTAGATATAAGTACACTGTAGCTGTCTTCAGACACTCAAGAAGAGGGTGTCAGATTCTGGAGAATCTAAATCCCTCTTATGGTCTGAATATGATGTACATAAACACAGACTCACATTTACTTCCAAAAATTAAAGATGTGTGGGACCACTGAAAGGGCTCAACCATTAACAGCATTGTCTCCTCTTCCAGAGAACCTGGGATCAACTACCAGCAACTATATGGTGGCCCATCTCCAGTTCCAGGGGATCAGACAGAGAGACAGACAGACAGACATATAGATATAACGATGGCAGGCCTGCCTGGTCTTTCTTTCTTTCTTATCCTTTTTAAGAAATATTTATTTACTTATTTATGTATTTATTAGATAAAAGTACACTGTAGCTGTCTTCAGACACTCCAGAAGGTTTTATAAAACCTTTATAAAAAGGTTTTATAAAAAGTGTTAAAGTTTTTAAAAATTAAAAAAAAAAAATACCAGATCACCATCACACAGCATTGGCTGTCTTCAGGTTTATCCTTTCAGCCTCCAAAACAAAAAGCACTGGCTGGCTGTCTTCAGGTGTATCCTATTCTCCAGTCTTATTTCCAACCTAAGAGCTGGGCTGAGCTGCCTCATTATGTAATTGCAAACCTTCCTTGGTTTGTCTTTTCCATTTCTAAGACTAACAGGCCTTTTTCCATTTAGAGAATATGCTCATGACTGTACTTTAGATATAGTAAATATAACTGTTGCTTATAAAACCTGTTTTCTAGGAATTTTTAAAGGGCAATGGCAGAGTTTATTTTTTAAAAATATTTTGCATTTATTTATTTGTGTGAGTGATGAAGCTCAGGTCTTCAAACTCGTCAGGAGGTATGATTACCTCCCCTCTCTCTCAACCCCTCTCTCTCCTCTCTCAATGATTGTGTAAGAATGTTTTGCATGTGTATGCTGTGCCCACAGACTCCAGAACACAGTATTAGATCCCCTGGAACTGGAGATGGGCCACCATATATAATACTGGTAATTGAGCCCAGGTTCTCTGGAAGAGGAGACAATGCTCTTAATTGTAGAGCCCTCTCTGTAGCCACATCTTTCTTTTTTTTTTTTTAGTATATGTGAGGCTGTGTTTATATACATCATATGCAGACAATAAGAATGATTTAGATTCTTCAGAATCTGACACCCTCTTCTGGACTGTCTGAAGATAGCTACAGCATACTTAAATATAATAAATATATAAATCTTTAAAAAGAAAAAGAAAAGTAAAAAAGAAAGAACAGGCCTGCCATATGCATGTTCATAGAGGAAAATGGAAGAGACCCCAATCTACCCTCAGCAGGGTGCTTCCTTCTGGATGGTAGCTCACAGTTTCATCCCAGCAAGACAGGCAAATCACTGAGTTCAAGGACAGTAAGGTTCAGGACAGCCAAGGTTAGGAAGGAAAAGGGTCTATGTTGAGAATACAAACCGACAAAACAACAACTAGGAAAAAGAAGTGACAGTGTAACTTGGGGTAGGGTACCAAAAAGAGAAAGCTTTCTGTTACCACTTACAAACAGCAGTAGACTTGCACCCTTCTGCCCAGGTCCCTGCCTTCCTTTCTAGGAATTCTAAGGATGCCAGGGGGTGGGGCAATCCAGATTAACTTTTTAATAACAAAGACTTGGTCTTTGATGTCTAGAGGAAGCCCTTCTCAGTGCCTTTAACTACCACTGAACTTTCAGGGCTGTGACTCAACTGTAACAAGGAACAGGGCTAAGAACCTGCAGCCTTTGAAAACAACTATTTTTTTAAAGAGGGGGACACAAATCAGCAGTAGAACCCCTCAGGTTCAGCCATAATACTTGTTAGGGAAACAGCCTCAATGTCCGGAGCTGAGGTCTCATGGGTGAACTGCTTCAAGCTCTGAGTATCATTGAAAGAAAGAAAAGTTATCATGTGGTTGCTTAATTTATTTATTTTATTATTTCTATTTTTTGTTTTCTTTTGTTTTGTTTTAGAAAAGGCCTCAGTCTGTAGCTATGGCTGACCTAGGACAGACTACATGTGTTAATTAGGTTTTCACAGTTGAGAAACAGACCATACCTATGTAAGACTTAGAAAACCCAACAGTCAGTGGTGGCTTGAGCTCTTAATGAGAGCACTCTGGAGGCAGAAGCAGTCAGTTTCTGAGTTCGAGGCCAGCCTGGTTAAAGACAGGGATAGGCAGGGCTAGGCAAGGCAGGGCTGGGCTAGGCTAGGCAAGGCAAGGGGCTAGGCTAGGCTACGCAAGGGGCTAGGCAAGACAGACAGACAGAGAGAAAGACAGACAAGGATGGAAGGCCTGCCTGGTTTTTCTTTCTTCCTTATCCCTTTTAAAAAATGTTTATTTATTTATTTATTTATTTATTTATTTATTTATTTATTTATGTATTTATTAGATATAAGTACACTGTAGCTGTCTTCAGACACTCCAGAAGAGGGTGTCAGATTCTGGAGAATCTAAATCCCTCTTATGGTCTGCATATGATGTACAAAAACACAGCCTCACATATACTTCTAAAAATTTAAAGATGGGTGGGGCCACTGAAAGGGCTCAACAATTAAGAGCATTGTCTCCTCTTCCAGTGAACCTGGGATCAACTACCAGCAACTATAAGGTAGCCCATCTCCAGTTCCCGGGGATCAGACAGACAGACAGACAGACAGAGATAAGGATGGCAGGCCTGCCTGGTCTTTCTTTCTTACTTATCCTTTTTAAAACATGTTTATTTCTTTATTTATGTATTTATTAGATATAAGTACATTGTAGCTGTCTTCAGACACTCCAGTAGAGTGTGTCAGATTCTGGAGAATCTAAATCCCTCTTATGGTCTGCATATGATGTACATAAACACAGCCTCACATATACTTCTAAAAATTTAAAGATGGGTGGGGCCACTGTAAGGGCTCAACAATTAACAGCATTGTCTCCTCTTCCAGAGAACCTGGGATCAAGTACCAGCAAAAATATGGTGGCCCATCTCCAGTTTCAGGGGATCAGACAGACAGACAGACAAACAGACAAGGATGGCAGGCCTGCCTGGTTTTTCTTTCTTTCTTATCCTTTTTAAAACATGTTTATTTATTTATTTATGTATTTATTAGATATAAGTACACTGTAGCTGTCTTCAGACACTCCAGAAGAGGGATCAGATTCTGGAGAATGTAAATCCCTCTTATGGTCTGCATATGATATACATAAACACAGCCTCACAAATACTTCTAAAAATTTAAAGATGGGTGGTGCTGAAAGGGCTCAAAAATTTACAGCCTTGTCTCCTCTTGCAGAGAATCTGGGATCAACTACCAGCAACTATATGGTGGCCCACTCCAGTTCCAGGGTATCAGACAGACAGACAGACAGACAGAGATAAGGATGGCAGGCCTTCCTGGTCTTTCTTTTTTTCTTATCCTTTTTAATAATGCTTATTTATTTATTTATTTATTTATGTATTTATTAGATATAAGTACACTGTAGCTGTCTTCAGACACTCCAGAAGAGAGTGTCAGATTCTGGAGAATCTAAATCCCTCTTATTGTCTGCATATGATGTACATAAACACAGCCTCACATTTACTTCTAAAAATTAAAGATGGGTGTTGCCACTGAACGGCTCAAAAATTAACAGCATTGTCTCCACTTCCAGAGAACCTGAGATCAACTACCAGCAACTATATGGTGGCCCATCTCCAGTTCCAGGGGATCAGACAGAGAGACAGACATACAGACAGATAGAGATAAGGATGGCAGGCCTGCTTCGTCTTTCTTTCTTTCTTATCCTTTTTAAGAAATGTTTATTTATTTATTTATGTATTTATTAGATATAAGTACACTGTAGCTGTCTTCAGACATCAGGAAGAAGGTGTCAGATTCTGGAGAATCTAAATCCCTCTTATGGTCTGAATATGATGTACATAAACACAGACTCACATTTACTTCAAAAAATTAAAGATGTGTGGGGTCACTGTATGGGCTCAACCATTAACAGCATTGTCTCCTCTTCCAGAGAACCTGGGATCAACTAACAGCAACTATATGGTGGCCCATCTCCAGTTCCAGAGGATCAGACAGAGAGACAGACAGACAGACATATAGAGATAACGATGGCAGGCCTGCCTGGTCTTTCTTTCTTATCCTTTTTAAGAAATGTTTATTTACTTATTTATGTATTTATTAGATAAAAGTACACTGTAGCTGCCTTCAGACACTCCATAAGAGGGTGTCAGATTCTGGAGAATCTAAATCCCTCTTATGGTCTGCATATGATGTACATAAACACAGCCTCACATATACTTCTAAAAATTTACAGATGGGTGGAGCCACTGAAAGGGCTCAACAATTAACCGCATTGTCTCCTCTTCCAGAGAACCTGGGTTCAACTTCCAGCACCTATATGGTGGCCCATCTCCAGTTCCAGGGTATCAGACAGATAGACAGACAGACAGACAGAGAGACAGAGATAAGGAAGGCAGGCCTCCCTGGTCTTTCTTTCTTTCTTATCCTTTTTAAAAAATGTTTATTTATATATTTATTTATTTATTTATTTATTTATTTATTTATTTATTTATTTATTAGATATAAGTACACTGTGTCTGTCTTCAGACACTCCAGAAGATGGTGTCAGATTCTGGAGAATCTAAATCCCTCTTATGGTCTGTATATGATGTACATAAACACAGCCTCACATATACTTCAAAAATTTAAAGATGTATGGGGTCACTGAAAGGGCTCAACAATTAACAGCATTATCTCCTCTTCCAGACAACCTGGGATCAACTACCAGCAACTATATGGTGGCTCATCTCCAGTTCTAAGGTATCAGACAGAAAGACAGACAGATAGACAGACAAGGGTGGCAGGCCTGCCTGGTTTTTTTTCTTTCTCATCCTTTTTAAAAATGTTTATTTATTTATATATGTATTTATTAAATATAAGTACACTTTAGCGGTCTTCAGACACTCCAGAAGACGGTGTCAGATTCTGGAGAATCTTAATCCCTCTTTTGGCCTGCATATTATGTACATAAACACAGACTCACGTATACTTCTAAAAATTTAAAGATGTGTTGGGCCACTGAGAAGAATGGGAGGGTAGGGAAGTGGGGGGAGGTATGGGGGACTTTTGGGATAGCATTGGAAATGTAATTGAGGAAAATATGTAATAAAAAAAACAGTAAAAAAAAAACAAAACAATTAACAGCATTGTCTCCTCTTCTAGAGAATCTGGGATCAACTACCAGCAACTATATGGTGGCCCTTCTCCAGTTCCAGGGTATCAGACAGACAGACAGACAGACAGACAGAGATAAGGATGGCAGGCCTGCCTGGTCTTTCTTTCTTTCTTATCCTTTTTAAAAAAATGTTTATTTATATATTTATTTATTTATTTATTTATTTATTAGATATAAGTACACTGTAGCTATCTTTAGACACTCCAGAAGAGGGTGTCAGATTCTGGAGAATCTAAATCCCTCTTACGATCTGCATATGATGTATATAAACACAGCCTCACATTTTCTTCTAAAAATTTAAAGATGGGTGTGGCTTGGAATAAGATGAGTAACCCTGAAAAAGTCAAAAAATGAAAAATCACACTGTAGGATTTGGAATATGGTGAGAAACCATGAAAAAGTCGAAAAATGAGAAAAGCATGCAGGAGTACCTGGAATATGGTGAGAAACACTGAAAAAGTCTTAAATGAGAATATCACACTCTAGGACTTGGAATATGGTGAGAAACCCTGAAAATGTGGAAAAATGAGAAAATCATGCAGTAGGACCCAGAATATGGTGAGAAACCCTGAAAAAAAAGTCAAAAAATAAGAAAATCACGCAGTAGGACCTGGAAGCTGGTGAGAAACCCTGAAAAAGTCGAAAAATGAGAAAATCAATCTGTAGGACTTGGAATATGGTGAGAAACCCTGAAAAAGTCGAAAAATGAGAAAATCACACTGTAGGACTTGGAATATGGTGAGAAACACTCAAAAAGTCGAAAAATGAGAAAATCATGCACTAGAACCCAGAATATGATGAGAAACACAGAAAAAGTCTTAAAATGAGAAAATCACACTGTAGGACCTGGAATATGGTAAGAAATCCTGAAAATGTCGAAAAATGAGAAAATGACACTGTAGGAGCTGGAATATGGTGAGAAGTCATGAAAAAGTCAAAAAAAAAAAAGAAATACACACTTGTAGGACTTGCAATATGGTGAGAGAGCCTGAAAAAGTCTTAAAATGAGAAAATCACACTGTAGGACTTGGGATATGGTGAGAAACCCTGAAAAAGTCGAAAAATTAGAAAATCAAACTGTAGTACCTGGTATATGGTGAGAAACACTAAAAAAGTATTAAAATGAGAAAATCACACAATAGGACCTGGAATATGGTGAGAAACCCTGAAACAGTTCAAAAATAAGAAAATAAAACTTGTAGTACATGCAATATGGTGAGAAACACTGAAAAAGTCGAAAAATGAGAATATCACACTCTAGGACTTGGAATATGATAAGAAACCCAGAAAAAGTCAAAAAATGAGAAAATCACACTGTAGGACTTGGAATATGGTGAGAAACCCTGAAAAAGTCGAAAAATGAGAAAATCACACTGTAGTACCTAGAATATGGTGAGAAACACTGAAAAAGTCTAAAAATAAGATAAAACTTGTAGTACCTGAAATATGATGAGAAACCCTGAAAAAGTCAAAAAATTAGAAAATCAAATTGTAGGAACTGGAATATGCTGAGAATCCCTGAAAAATTCGAAAATGCGAAAATCACACTCTAGGACTTAGAATACGATGAGAAACTCTGAAAAAGTCATAAAATGAGAAAATCACACTGTAGTACCTGGAATATGGTGAGAAACAATGAAAAAGTCTAAAAATAAGATAAAACTTGTAGTACCTGAAATATGGTGAGGAACCCTAAAAAAGTCGAAAAATGAGAAAATCACACTGTAGGACTTCGAATATGATGAGAAACCGTGAAAAAGTAAAAAAATGAGAAAAATACACTG
Organism: Mus caroli; assembly: GCF_978045245.1. Classification (NCBI taxonomy): domain Eukaryota; kingdom Metazoa; phylum Chordata; class Mammalia; order Rodentia; family Muridae; genus Mus; species Mus caroli. The sequence goes on along the minus strand of NW_028227313.1, from coordinate 150,920 downwards.
TAGGAGCTGGAATATGGAGAGAAACCCTGAAAAGGTAAAAAAATTAGAATATCACAATTGTAGGACCTCCAATATGGTGAGAAACCCTGAAAAAGTCGAAAAATGAGAAAACCACACTGTAGGACCTGGAATATGGTGAGAAACACTGAAAAATTCAAAAAATGAGAAAATCACACAGTAGGACCTAAATATGGTGAGAAACCGTGAAACAGTCGAAATATAAGAAAATCAAACTTGAAGTACCTGCAATATGGTGAGAAACCCTGAAAAAGTCGAAAAATGAAAAAATCACACTGTAGGATTTGGAATATGATGAGAAACCATGAAAAAGTCAAAAATGAGAAAAATATACTGTAGGAGTTGGAATGTGGTGAGAAAAACTGAAAAAGTCGAAGAATAAGAAAATCACACAAGTAGGACCTCCAATATGGTGAGAAACCCTGAAAAAGTCGAAAAATGAGACAATTACAGAGTAGGACATGGAATATGGTAAGAAACCCTTTAAAAGTCGGAAAAAGAGAAAATCACACTGTAGGATTTGGAATATGATGAGAAAACCTGAAAAAGTAAAAAAATGAGAAAATCACACTGTAGTCCCTGGAATATGGTAAAAAAGTATTAAAATGAGAAAATCACACAGTAGGACCTGGAATATGGTGAGAAACTCTGAAAATGTCGAAAAATAAGAAATTCACACTTGTAGGACCTGCAATATGGTGAGAAACCCTAAAAAAGTCAAAAAATGAGAAAATCACACTGTAGGACTTGGAATAAAATGAGAAACCGTGAAAAAGACAAAAAATGACAAAAGTAAACGGTAGGTGATGGAATATGGAGAGAAACCGTTAAAAAGTAGAAAAATAAGATATACACACTTGTAGGACATGCAATATGGTGAGAGACCCTGAAAAAGTCTTAAATGAGAAAATCACACTGTAGTACCTAGAATATGGTGAGAAACCCTGAAAAAGTCCAAAAATAAGAAATTCACACGTGTAGGACCTGCAATATGGTGAGAAACCCTGAAAAAGTTGAAAAATGAGAAAATCACACTGTAGGACTTGGAATAAGATGAGACACCCTGAAAAAGTCAAAAAATGAGAAAATTTCACTGTAGGACTTGGATTAAGATGAGAAACCCTGAAAAAGTTGAAAAATAAGAAAATCACAATGTAGAAGATGGAATATGGTGAGCAATCCTGAAAAAGTCAAAAAATGAGAAAATCACACTGTGGAACCTGGAATATGGTGAGAAACTCTGAAAAAGGCGAAAAATTGGAAAAATCACACTCTAGGACTTGGAATATGATGAGAAACCCTGAAAAAGTCAAAAATGAGAAAATCAGACTGTAGTAGCTGGAATATGGTGAGAAACATTGAAAAAGTCTCAAAATGAGAAAATCACACAGTTGGACCTGCAATATGGTGAGAAACACTGAAACAGTCGAAAAATAAGAAAATCAAACTTGTAGTCCCTGCAATATGGTGAGAAACCCTGAAAAATTCCAAAAATGAGAAAATCACACTGTAAGATTTAGAATATGATGAGAAACACTGAAAAAGTCAAAAAATGAGAAAAATACACTGTAGAAGCTGGAATATGGTGAGTAAACCCTGAAAAAGTCGAAAAATAAGAAAATCACACTTGTAGAACCTCCAATATGTTGAGAAACCCTGAAAAAGTCTTAAAATGAGAAAATAACACTGTAGGACTTGGAATAAGATGAGAAACCCTAAAAAAGTCGAAAAATGAGAAAAATACACTGAAGGAGTTGGAATATGTTTAGAAACCCTGAAAAAGTCTTAAAATGAGAAAATCGCACTGTAGGACCTGGAATATGGTGAGAAACCCTGAAATATCGAAAAATAAGAAAATCAAACTTGTAGTACCTGTAATATGGTGAGAAACCCTGAAAAAGTAAAAGAATGAGAAAATCACAATATAGGACTTGGAATAAGATGAGAATCTGTGAAAAAGACAAAAAAATGACAAAAACACACTGTAGGAGCTTGAATATGGTGAGAAACCCTGAAAAAGTCGAAAAATGAGAAAAACACACTGTAGGACCTGGAATATGGTGAGAAACACTGAAAAATTCAAAAATGAGAAAATCACACAGTAGGACCTGAAATATGGAGAGAAACCGTGAAACAGTCGAAATATAAGAAAATCAAACTTGAAGTACCTACAATATGGTGAGAAACCCTGAAAAAGTCGAAAATGAAAAAATCACACTGTAGGATTTGGAATATGATGAGAAACCATGAAAAAGTCAAAAATGAGAAAAATATACTGTAGAGTTGGAATGTGGTGAGAAAACCTGAAAAAGTCGAAGAATATGAAAATCACACAAGTAGGACCTCCAATATGGTGAGAAACCCTGAAAAAGTCGAAAAATGAGACAATTACAGACTAGGACATGGAATATGGTAAGAAACCCTTTAAAAGTCGGAAAAAGAGAAAATCACACTGTAGGATTTGGAATATGATGAGAAAACCTGAAAAAGTCAAAAAATGAGAAAATCACACTGTAGTACCTGGAATATTGTGAGAAAACACTGAAAAAGTCTAAAAATGAGAAAATCACACAGTAGGACTTGGAATATGGTGAGAAACCCTGAAAAAGTCAAAAATGAGAAAAATCACACTGTAGTACATGGAATATTGTGAGAAACTCTGAAAAAGTCGCAAATTAGAAAATGACAGTGTAGGACCTGGAATATGTTGAGAAAACCTGAAATATTCAAAAAATGAGAAAATGACAATGTAGAACCTGGAATAAGTAAGAAACCCCGAAAATTTTAAAAAAAGAGAAAATCGCACTGTAGGACCTGGAATATGGTGAGAAACAGTTAAAAAGTCAAAAAATGAGAATATCACACTCTAGGACTTGGAATATGGTGAGAAACCCTGAAAAAGTCAAAACATGAGATATTCATGCAGTAGGACCCAGAATATGGTGAGAAACCCTGAAAGAAGTCGGAAAATGAGAAAATCAGGCAGTAGGACTTGGAAGCTAGTGAGAAACCCTGAAAAAGACGAAAAGTGAGAATAACAAACTGTAGGACCTGGAATCTGTTGAGAAACCCTGAAAAATTCGAAAAAAAGCAAAAATCACACTCTAGGACTTGGAATGTGATGAGAAATCCTGAAAAAGTAAAAAAATGAGAAAATCACACTGTAGTACCTGGAATATGGTAAAAAAGTATTAAAATGAGAAAATCACACAGTAGGACCTGGAATATGGTGAGAAACTCTGAAAAAGTCGAAAACATGAGAAAATCACGCAGTAGCCTGGAATATGGTGAGAAACCCTGAAAAAGTCGAAAAATGAGAAAATCACGCAGTAGTACCTGGAATATGGTGAGAAACACTGAAAAAGTCTTAAAATGAGAAAATCACACTATAGGACCTGGAATATGGTGAGAAACTCTGAAAATGTCGAAAAATAAGAAATTCACACTTGTAGGACCTGCAATATGGTGAGAAACCCTGAAAAAGTCAAAAAATGAGAAAATCACACTGTAGGACTTGGAATAAAATGAGAAACCGTGAAAAAGACAAACAATGCAAAAGTACACGGTAGGAGATGGAATATGGAGAGAAACCGTTAAAAAGTAGAAAAATAAGATATACACACTTGTAGGACATGCAATATGGTGAGAGACCCTGAAAAAGTCTTAAATGAGAAAATCACACTGTAGTACCTGGAATATGGTGAGAAACCCTGAAAAAGTCCAAAAATAAGAAATTCACACGTGTAGGACCTGCAATATGGTGAGAAACCCTGAAAAAGTTGAAAAATGAGAAAATCACACTGTAGGACTTGGAATAAGATGAGACACCCTGAAAAAGTCAAAAAATGAGAAAATTTCACTGTAGGACTTGGAATAAGATGAGAAACCCTGAAAAAGTTGAAAAATGAGAAAATCACAATGCAGAAGATGGAATATGGTGAGCAATCCTGAAAAAGTCAAAAAATGAGAAAATCACACTGTGGAACCTGGAATATGGTGAGAAACTCTGAAAAAGGCGAAAAATTGGAAAAATCACACTCTAGGACTTGGAATATGATGAGAAACCCTGAAAAAGTCAAAAATGAGAAAATCAGACTGTAGTAGCTGGAATATGGTGAGAAACATTGAAAAAGTCTCAAAATGAGAAAATCACACAGTTGGACCTGCAATATGGTGAGAAACACTGAAACAGTCGAAAAATAAGATAATCAAACTTGTAGTCCCTGCAATATGGTGAGAAACCCTGAAAAATTCCAAAAATGAGAAAATCACACTGTAAGATTTAGAATATGATGAGAAACACTGAAAAAGTCAAAAAATGAGAAAAATACACTGTAGAAGCTGGAATATGGTGAGTAAACCCTGAAAAAGTCGAAAAATAAGAAAATCACACTTGTAGAACCTCCAATATGTTGAGAAACCCTGAAAAAGTCTTAAAATGAGAAAATAACACTGTAGGACTTGGAATAAGATGAGAAACCCTAAAAAAGTCGAAAAATGAGAAAAATACACTGAAGGAGTTGGAATATGTTGAGAAACCCTGAAAAAGTCTTAAAATGAGAAAATTGCACTGTAGGACCTGGAATATGGTGAGAAACCCTGAAATATCGAAAAATAAGAAAATCAAACTTGTAGTACCTGTAATATGGTGAGAAACCCTGAAAAAGTAAAAAAATGAGAAAATCACAATATAGGACTTGGAATAAGATGAGAATCTGTGAAAAAGACAAAAAAAATGACAAAAACACACTGTAGGAGCTTGAATATGGTGAGAAACCCTGAAAAAGTCGAAAAATGAGAAAAACACACTGTAGGACCTGGAATATGGTGAGAAACACTGAAAAATTCAAAAAATGAGAAAATCACACAGTAGGACCTGAAATATGGAGAGAAACCGTGAAACAGTCGAAATATAAGAAAATCAAACTTGAAGTACCTGCAATATGGTGAGAAACCCTGAAAAAGTCGAAAAATGAAAAAATCACACTGTAGGATTTGGAATATGATGAGAAACCATGAAAAAGTCAAAAATGAGAAAAATATACTGTAGGAGTTGGAATGTGGTGAGAAAACCTGAAAAAGTCGAAGAATAAGAAAATCACACAAGTAGGACCTCCAATATGGTGAGAAACCCTGAAAAAGTCGAAAAATGAGACAATTACAGACTAGGACATGGAATATGGTAAGAAACCCTTTAAAAGTCGGAAAAAGAGAAAATCACACTGTAGGATTTGGAATATGATGAGAAAAACTGAAAAAGTCAAAAAATGAGAAAATCACACTGTAGTACCTGGAATATTGTGAGAAAACACTGAAAAAGTCTAAAAATGAGAAAATCACACAGTAGGACTTGGAATATGGTGAGAAACCCTGAAAAAGTCAAAAAATGAGAAAAATCACACTGTAGTACATGGAATATTGTGAGAAACTCTGAAAAAGTCGCAAATTAGAAAATGACAGTGTAGGACCTGGAATATGTTGAGAAAACCTGAAATATTCAAAAAATGAGAAAATGACAATGTAGAACCTGGAATAAGTAAGAAACCCCGAAAATTTTAAAAAAAGAGAAAATCGCACTGTAGGACCTGGAATATGGTGAGAAACAGTGAAAAAGTCAAAAAATGAGAATATCACACTCTAGGACTTGGAATATGGTGAGAAACCCTGAAAAAGTCAAAACATGAGATATTCATGCAGTAGGACCCAGAATATGGTGAGAAACCCTGAAAGAAGTCGGAAAATGAGAAAATCAGGCAGTAGGACTTGGAAGCTAGTGAGAAACCCTGAAAAAGACGAAAAGTGAGAATAACAAACTGTAGGACCTGGAATCTGTTGCGAAACCCTGAAAAATTCGAAAAAAGCAAAAATCACACTCTAGGACTTGGAATGTGATGAGAAATCCTGAAAAAGTAAAAAAATGAGAAAATCACACTGTAGTACCTGGAATATGGTAAAAAAGTATTAAAATGAGAAAATCACACAGTAGGACCTGGAATATGGTGAGAAACTCTGAAAAAGTCGAAAACATGAGAAAATCACGCAGTAGCCTGGAATATGGTGAGAAACCCTGAAAAAGTCGAAAAATGAGAAAATCACGCAGTAGTACCTGGAATATGGTGAGAAACACTGAAAAAGTCTTAAAATGAGAAAATCACACTATAGGACCTGGAATATGGTGAGAAACTCTGAAAATGTCGAAAAATAAGAAATTCACACTTGTAGGACCTGCAATATGGTGAGAAACCCTGAAAAAGTCAAAAAATGAGAAAATCACACTGTAGGACTTGGAATAAAATGAGAAACCGTGAAAAAGACAAACAATGCAAAAGTACACGGTAGGAGATGGAATATGGAGAGAAACCGTTAAAAAGTAGAAAAATAAGATATACACACTTGTAGGACATGCAATATGGTGAGAGACCCTGAAAAAGTCTTAAATGAGAAAATCACACTGTAGTACCTGGAATATGGTGAGAAACCCTGAAAAAGTCCAAAAATAAGAAATTCACACGTGTAGGACCTGCAATATGGTGAGAAACCCTGAAAAAGTTGAAAAATGAGAAAATCACACTGTAGGACTTGGAATAAGATGAGACACCCTGAAAAAGTCAAAAAATGAGAAAATTTCACTGTAGGACTTGGAATAAGATGAGAAACCCTGAAAAAGTTGAAAAATGAGAAAATCACAATGCAGAAGATGGAATATGGTGAGCAATCCTGAAAAAGTCAAAAAATGAGAAAATCACACTGTGGAACCTGGAATATGGTGAGTAACTCTGAAAAAGGCGAAAAATTGGAAAAATCACACTCTAGGACTTGGAATATGATGAGAAACCCTGAAAAAGTCAAAAATGAGAAAATCAGACTGTAGTAGCTGGAATATGGTGAGAAACATTGAAAAAGTCTCAAAATGAGAAAATCACACAGTTGGACCTGCAATATGGTGAGAAACACTGAAACAGTCGAAAAATAAGATAATCAAACTTGTAGTCCCTGCAATATGGTGAGAAACCCTGAAAAATTCCAAAAATGAGAAAATCACACTGTAAGATTTAGAATATGATGAGAAACACTGAAAAAGTCAAAAAATGAGAAAAATACACTGTAGAAGCTGGAATATGGTGAGTAAACCCTGAAAAAGTCGAAAAATAAGAAAATCACACTTGTAGAACCTCCAATATGTTGAGAAACCCTGAAAAAGTCTTAAAATGAGAAAATAACACTGTAGGACTTGGAATAAGATGAGAAACCCTAAAAAAGTCAAAAAATGAGAAAAATACACTGAAGGAGTTGGAATATGTTGAGAAACCCTGAAAAAGTCTTAAAATGAGAAAATCGCACTGTAGGACCTGGAATATGGTGAGAAACCCTGAAATATCGAAAAATAAGAAAATCAAACTTGTAGTACCTGTAATATGGTGAGAAACCCTGAAAAAGTAAAAAAATGAGAAAATCACAATATAGGACTTGGAATAAGATGAGAATCTGTGAAAAAGACAAAAAAATGACAAAAACACACTGTAGGAGCTTGAATATGGTGAGAAACCCTGAAAAAGTCGAAAAATGAGAAAAACACACTGTAGGACCTGGAATATGGTGAGAAACACTGAAAAATTCAAAAAATGAGAAAATCACACAGTAGGACCTGAAATATGGAGAGAAACCGTGAAACAGTCGAAATATAAGAAAATCAAACTTGAAGTACCTGCAATATGGTGAGAAACCCTGAAAAAGTCGAAAAATGAAAAAATCACACTGTAGGATTTGGAATATGATGAGAAACCATGAAAAAGTCAAAAATGAGAAAAATATACTGTAGGAGTTGGAATGTGGTGAGAAAACCTGAAAAAGTCGAAGAATAAGAAAATCACACAAGTAGGACCTCCAATATGGTGAGAAACCCTGAAAAAGTCGAAAATGAGACAATTACAGACTAGGACATGGAATATGGTAAGAAACCCTTTAAAAGTCGGAAAAAGAGAAAATCACACTGTAGGATTTGGAATATGATGAGAAAAACTGAAAAAGTCAAAAAATGAGAAAATCACACTGTAGTACCTGGAATATTGTGAGAAAACACTGAAAAAGTCTAAAAATGAGAAAATCACACAGTAGGACTTGGAATATGGTGAGAAACCCTGAAAAAGTCAAAAAATGAGAAAAATCACACTGTAGTACATGGAATATTGTGAGAAACTCTGAAAAAGTCGCAAATCAGAAAATGACAGTGTAGAACCTGGAATATGTTGAGAAAACCTGAAATATTCAAAAAATGAGAAAATGACAATGTAGAACCTGGAATAAGTAAGAAACCCCTAAAATTTTAAAAAAAGAGAAAATCGCACTGTAGGACCTGGAATATGGTGAGAAACAGTGAAAAAGTCAAAAAATGAGAATATCACACTCTAGGACTTGGAATATGGTGAGAAACCCTGAAAAAGTCAAAACATGAGATATTCATGCAGTAGGACCCAGAATATGGTGAGAAACCCTGAAAGAAGTCGGAAAATGAGAAAATCAGGCAGTAGGACTTGGAAGCTAGTGAGAAACCCTGAAAAAAGACGAAAAGTGAGAATAACAAACTGTAGGACCTGGAATCTGTTGAGAAACCCTGAAAAATTCGAAAAAAGCAAAAATCACACTCTAGGACTTGGAATGTGATGAGAAATCCTGAAAAAGTAAAAAAATGAGAAAATCACACTGTAGTACCTGGAATATGGTAAAAAAGTATTAAAATGAGAAAATCACACAGTAGGACCTGGAATATGGTGAGAAACTCTGAAAAAGTCGAAAACATGAGAAAATCACACAGTAGCCTGGAATATGGTGAGAAACCCTGAAAAAGTCGAAAAATGAGAAAATCACGCAGTAGTACCTGGAATATGGTGAGAAACACTGAAAAAGACTTAAAATGAGAAAATCACACTGTAGGACCTGGAATATGGTGAGAAACCCTGAAAAAGTCCAAAAATAAGAAATTCATACTTGTAGGACCTGCAATATGGTGAGAAACCCTGAAAAAGTCGAAAAATGAGAAAATCACACTGTAGGACTTGGAATAAAATGAGAAACCGTGAAAAAGACAAACAATGACAAAAGTACACGGTAGGAGATGGAATATGGAGAGAAACCGTTAAAAAGTAGAAAAATAAGATATACACACTTGTAGGACATGCAATATGGTGAGAGACCCTGAAAAAGTCTTAAATGAGAAAATCACACTGTAGTACCTGGAATATGGTGAGAAACCCTGAAAAAGTCCAAAAATAAGAAATTCACACGTGTAGGACCTGCAATATGGTGAGAAACCCTGAAAAAGTTGAAAAATGAGAAAATCACACTGTAGGACTTGGAATAAGATGAGACACCCTGAAAAAGTCAAAAAATGAGAAAATTTCACTGTAGGACTTGGAATAAGATGAGAAACCCTGAAAAAGTTGAAAAATGAGAAAATCACAATGTAGAAGATGGAATATGGTGAGCAATCCTGAAAAAGTCAAAAAATGAGAAAATCACACTGTGGAACCTGGAATATGGTGAGAAACTCTGAAAAAGGCGAAAAATTGGAAAAATCACACTCTAGGACTTGGAATATGATGAGAAACCCTGAAAAAGTCAAAAATGAGAAAATCACACTGTAGTAGCTGGAATATGGTGAGAAACATTGA
>NW_028227313.1:65696-141134 GCF_978045245.1 Mus caroli | reverse complement strand
AAAAAGAGAAAATCACACTCTAGGACTTGGAATATGATGAGAAAACCCGAAAAAGTCAAAAAAATGAGAAAATCACACTGTAGTACCTGGAATATGGTGAGAAACCCTGAAAAAGTCTAAAAATGAGAAAATCAAACAGTAGGACCTGGAATATGGTGAGAAACCCTGAAAGATCAAAAAATAAGAAAATCAAACTTGTAGTAACTGCAATATGGAGAGAAACCCTGAAAAAGTCAAAAAAGGAGAAAATCAAAATATAGGACTTGGAATAAGATGAGAAACCGTGAAAAAGACAAAAAAATGACAAAAATATACTGTAGGTTCTGAAATATGGTGAGCAACCCTGAAAAATTCAAAAAATGAGAAAAATCACAATGTAGAACCTGCAATATGTTGAGAAACCCTGAAAAATTCCAAAATGAGAAAATCACACTGTAGGATTTGGAATATGATGAGAAACCGTGAAAAATCAAAAAAATGAGAATAATACACTGTAGGAGCTGGAATATGATGAGAAACCCTGAAAAAGTCGAAAAATGTGAAAAATCACACAATAGGACCTGCAATATGGTGAGAAACACTGAATCAGTTGAAAATAAGAAAATCAAACTTGTAGTACCTGCAATATGGTGAGAAACCCTGAAAAATTCCAAAAATGAGAAAATAACACTGTAGGATTTGGAATATGATGAGAAACCGTGAAAAAATCAAAAAAATGAGAATAATACACTGTAGGAGCTGGAATATGATGAGAAACCCTGAAAAAGTCGAAAAATAAGAAAATCACACTTGTAGGACCTCCAATATGGTGAAAAACCCTGAAAAAGTCGAAAAATGAGAAAATTACAGGGTAGGACCTGGAATATGGCGAGAAACCCTGAAAAAGTCAAAAATGAGAAAATCACGCAGTAGGTCCTGGAATTTGGTGAGAAACACTGAAAAAGTCTAAAATAAGAAAATCACACTGTAGTACCTGGAATATGGTGACAAACCCTGAAAATGTCAAAAAATGAGAAAATCACACTGTAGGACTTGAATATGGTGAGAAACCCTGAAAAGTCAAAAAATGAGAAAATCAGGCAGTAGGACCTGGAATATGGTGAGAAACACTGAAAAATCTTAAAATGAGAAAATCACACTGTAGGACCTGGAATATGGTGAGTAACTCTGAAAAAGTCGAAAAATGAGAAATTCACACTTGTAGGACCTGCAATATGGTGGAAACACTGAAAAAGTCAAAAAATGAGAAAATTACACTGGTGGACCTGGAATATGTTGAGAAACCCTTTAAATGTCAAAAAAAGAGAAAATCACCCCGTAGGACTTGGAATAAGATGAGAAAACCTGAAAAGTCAAAAAATGAGAAAATAACACTGTAGTACCTTGAATATGGTGAGTAAACACTGAAAAAGTCTAAAAATGAGAAAATCACACAGTAGGACCTGGAATATGGTGAGAAACCCTGAAGCAGTTGAAAAATAAGAAAATCAAATTTGTCGTATCTGCAATATGGTGAGAAATCCTGAAAAAGTCAAAAATGAGAAAAATACACTGAAGGAGCTGGAATATGGTGAGAAACCCTGAAAAAGTCAAAAAATAAGAAATTCACTCTTGTAGAACAAGCAATAGCGTGAGAAATTCTGAAAAAGTCAAAAAATGAGAAAATCACACTGTAGGACTTGGAATATGGTGAGAAACCCTGAAAAAGTCGAAAAATTAGAAAATCATGCAGTAGGAGCTGGAATATGGTGAGAAACCCTGAAAAAGTCAAAAAATGAGAAAATCACACTGTAGGACCTGGAATATGGTGAGAAACCCTGAAAAAGTCGAAAAAAGAGAAAATCACACTCTAGGACTTGGAATATGATGAGAAACCCTGAAAAAGTCAAAAAATGAGAAAATCACACAGTAGTACCTGGAATATGGTGAGAAACCCTGAAAAAGTCTAAAAATGAGAAAATCACACTGTAGGACTTGGAATAAGATGAGAAACCGTGAAAAAGACAAAAAATGACAAAAATACACTGTAGGAGCTGGAATATGGTGAGAAACCCTGAAAACGTCCAACAATAAGAAATTCACACTTGTAGGACCTGCAATATGGTGAGAAACCCTGAAAAAGTCGAAAAATGAGAAAATCACACTGTAGGACTTGGAGTAAGATGAGAAACCCTGAAAAAGTCAAAAAATGAGAAAATCACACTGTAGGACCTGGAATATGGTGAGAAACCCTGAATAGTCGAAAAAAGAGAAAATCACACTCTAGGACTTGGAATATGATGAGAAACCCTGAAAAAGTCAAAAAATGAGAAAATCACACTGTAGGACCTGGAATATGGTGAGAAACCCTTAAAAAGTTGAAAAAAGAGAAAATCACACTCTAGGACTTGGAATATGATGAGAAACCCTGAAAAAGTCAAAAAATGAGAAAATCACACTCTAGGACTTGGAATATGATGAGAAACCCTGAAAAAGTCCAAAAATGAGAAAATCACACAGTAGTACCTGGAATATGGTGAGAAACCCTGAAAAAGTCTAAAAATGAAAAAATCACACAGTAGGACCTGCAATATGGTGAGAAACCCTGAAAAAGTCGAAAAATGAGAAAATCACACTGTAGGACTTGGAATAAGATGAGAAACCGTGAAAAAGACAAAAAATGACAAAAATACACTGTAGAAGCTGGAATATGGTGAAATACCCTGAAAAAGTCCAACAATAAGAAAATCACACTTGTAGGACCTGCAATATGGTGAGAAACCCTGAAAAAGTCGAAAAATGAGAAAATCACACTGTAGGACTTGGAGTAAGTTGAGAAACCCTGAAAAAGTCAAAAAATGAGAAAATCACAAAGTAGGACCTGGAATATGGTGAGAAACCCTGAAAAAGTCTTAAAATGAGAAAATCACACTGTAGGACTTGGAATAAGATGAGAAAACCTGAAAAAGTCTTAAAATGAGAAAATCACACTGTAGTACCTGGAATATGTTGAGAAACCCTTAAAAAGTCTTAAAATGAGAAAATCACACTGTAGGACTTGGAATATGGTGAGAAACTCTGAAATAGTCGAAAAAAGAGAAAATCACACTCTAGGACTTGGAATATGATGAGAAAACCCGAAAAAGTCAAAAAAATGAGAAAATCACACTGTAGTACCTGGAATATGGTGAGAAACCCTGAAAAAGTCTAAAAATGAGAAAATCAAACAGTAGGACCTGGAATATGGTGAGAAACCCTGAAAGATCAAAAAATAAGAAAATCAAACTTGTAGTAACTGCAATATGGAGAGAAACCCTGAAAAAGTCAAAAAAGGAGAAAATCAAAATATAGGACTTGGAATAAGATGAGAAACCGTGAAAAAGACAAAAAAATGACAAAAATATACTGTAGGTTCTGAAATATGTTGAGCAACCCTGAAAAATTCAAAAAATGACAAAAATCACAATGTAGAACCTGTAATATGTTGAGAAACACTGAAAAATTCCAAAAATGAGAAAATCACACTGTAGGATTTGGAATATGATGAGAAACCGTGAAAAAATCAAAAAAATGAGAATAATACACTGTAGGAGCTGGAATATGATGAGAAACCCTGAAAAAGTCGAAAAATGAGAAAAATCACACAATAGGACCTGCAATATGGTGAGAAACACTGAATCAGTTGAAAAATAAGAAAATCAAACTTGTAGTACCTGCAATATGGTGAGAAACCCTGAAAAATTCCAAAAATGAGAAAATAACACTGTAGGATTTGGAATATGATGAGAAACCGTGAAAAAATCAAAAAAATGAGAATAATACACTGTAGGAGCTGGAATATGATGAGAAACCCTGAAAAAGTCGAAAAATAAGAAAATCACACTTGTAGGACCTCCAATATGGTGAAAAACCCTGAAAAAGTCGAAAAATGAGAAAATTACAGGGTAGGACCTGGAATATGGCGAGAAACCCTGAAAAAGTCAAAAATGAGAAAATCACGCAGTAGGTCCTGGAATTTGGTGAGAAACACTGAAAAAGTCTAAAATAAGAAAATCACACTGTAGTACCTGGAATATGGTGACAAACCCTGAAAATGTCAAAAAATGAGAAAATCACACTGTAGGACTTGGAATATGGTGAGAAACCCTGAAAAAGTCAAAAAATGAGAAAATCAGGCAGTAGGACCTGGAATATGGTGAGAAACACTGAAAAATCTTAAAATGAGAAAATCACACTGTAGGACCTGGAATATGGTGAGTAACTCTGAAAAAGTCGAAAAATGAGAAATTCACACTTGTAGGACCTGCAATATGGTGGAAACACTGAAAAAGTCAAAAAATGAGAAAATTACACTGGTGGACCTGGAATATGTTGAGAAACCCTTTAAATGTCAAAAAAAGAGAAAATCACCCCGTAGGACTTGGAATAAGATGAGAAAACCTGAAAAAGTCAAAAAATGAGAAAATAACACTGTAGTACCTTGAATATGGTGAGTAAACACTGAAAAAGTCTAAAAATGAGAAAATCACACAGTAGGACCTGGAATATGGTGAGAAACCCTGAAGCAGTTGAAAAATAAGAAAATCAAATTTGTCGTATCTGCAATATGGTGAGAAATCCTGAAAAAGTCAAAAATGAGAAAAATACACTGAAGGAGCTGGAATATGGTGAGAAACCCTGAAAAAGTCAAAAAATAAGAAATTCACTCTTGTAGAACAAGCAATAGCGTGAGAAATTCTGAAAAAGTCAAAAAATGAGAAAATCACACTGTAGGACTTGGAATATGGTGAGAAACCCTGAAAAAGTCGAAAAATTAGAAAATCATGCAGTAGGAGCTGGAATATGGTGAGAAACCCTGAAAAAGTCAAAAAATGAGAAAATCACACTGTAGGACCTGGAATATGGTGAGAAACCCTGAAAAAGTCGAAAAAAGAGAAAATCACACTCTAGGACTTGGAATATGATGAGAAACCCTGAAAAAGTCAAAAAATGAGAAAATCACACAGTAGTACCTGGAATATGGTGAGAAACCCTGAAAAAGTCTAAAAATGAGAAAATCACACTGTAGGACTTGGAATAAGATGAGAAACCGTGAAAAAGACAAAAAATGACAAAAATACACTGTAGGAGCTGGAATATGGTGAGAAACCCTGAAAACGTCCAACAATAAGAAATTCACACTTGTAGGACCTGCAATATGGTGAGAAACCCTGAAAAAGTCGAAAAATGAGAAAATCACACTGTAGGACTTGGAGTAAGATGAGAAACCCTGAAAAAGTCAAAAAATGAGAAAATCACACTGTAGGACCTGGAATATGGTGAGAAACCCTGAATAGTCGAAAAAAGAGAAAATCACACTCTAGGACTTGGAATATGATGAGAAACCCTGAAAAAGTCAAAAAATGAGAAAATCACACTGTAGGACCTGGAATATGGTGAGAAACCCTTAAAAAGTTGAAAAAAGAGAAAATCACACTCTAGGACTTGGAATATGATGAGAAACCCTGAAAAAGTCAAAAAATGAGAAAATCACACAGTAGTACCTGGAATATGGTGAGAAACCCTGAAAAAGTCTAAAAATGAGAAAATCTCACAGTAGGACCTGCAATATGGTGAGAAACCCTGAAAAAGTCCAACAATAAGAAATTCACACTTGTAGGACCTGCAATATGGTGAGAAACCTTGAAAAAGTCGAAAAATGAGAAAATCACACTGTAGGACTTGAAGTAAGATGAGAAACCCTGAAAAAGTCAAAAAATGAGAAAATCACACTGTAGGACCTGGAATATGGTGAGAAACCCTGAAAAAGTCGAAAAAAGAGAAAATCACACTCTAGGACTTGGAATATGATGAGAAACCCTGAAAAAGTCAAAAAATGAGAAAATCACACTGTAGGACCTGGAATATGGTGAGAAACCCTTAAAAAGTTGAAAAAAGAGAAAATCACACTCTAGGACTTGGAATATGATGAGAAACCCTGAAAAAGTCCAAAAATGAGAAAATCACACAGTAGTACCTGGAATATGGTGAGAAACCCTGAAAAAGTCTAAAAATGAAAAAAATCACACAGTAGGACCTGCAATATGGTGAGAAACCCTGAAAAAGTCGAAAAATGAGAAAATCACACTGTAGGACTTGGAATAAGATGAGAAACCGTGAAAAAGACAAAAAATGACAAAAATACACTGTAGAAGCTGGAATATGGTGAAATACCCTGAAAAAGTCCAACAATATGAAAATCACACTTGTAGGACCTGCAATATGGTGAGAAACCCTGAAAAAGTCGAAAAATGAGAAAATCACACTGTAGGACTTGGAGTAAGTTGAGAAACCCTGAAAAAGTCAAAAAATGAGAAAATCACAAAGTAGGACCTGGAATATGGTGAGAAACCCTGAAAAAGTCAAAAAATGAGCAAATCATGCAGTAGGACCTGGAATATGGTGAGAAAAACTGAAAAAGTCTAAAAATGAGAAAATCACACATTAGGACCTGGGATATGGTGAGAAACTCTGAAAAAGTCGAAAAATAAGAAATTCACACTTGTAGGACCTACAATATGGTGAGAAACCCTGAAAAAGTCAAAAAATGAGAAAATTACACTGTAGGACCTGGAATATTTTTGAGAAACCCTGAAAAAGTCCGAAAAAGAGAAAATCACACTCTAGGACTTGGAATATGATGAGAAAACCTGAAAAAGTCAAAAAATGAGAAAATCACATTGTAGTACCTATAATATGGTGGGAAACACTGAAAAAGTCTTAACGTGAGAAAATCACACAGTAGGACCTGGAATATTGTGAGAAAGCCTGAAACATTTGAAAAATAAGAAAATCAAACTTGTAGTACCTGCAATATGGTGAGAAACCCTGAAAAAGTCGAAAAATGAGAAAATTACACTGTTCGACTTGGAATAAGATGAGAGACCGTGAAAATTTTAAATAATGAGAAAAATAAACTGTAGTAGCTGGAACATGGTGAGAAACCTTGCAAAAGTCGAAAATTAAGAAATTCACACTTGTAGGACCTGCAATATGGTGAGAATACCTGAAAAAGTCGAAAAATGAGAAAATCACACGCTAGGACTTGGAATATGATAAGAAACCCTGAAAAAGTCGAAAAATGAGAAAATCACACAGTAGGACCTGCAATATGGTGAGAAACCTTGAAACAGTCGAAAAATAAGAAAATCAAACTTGTAGTACCTGCAATATGGTGAGAAACCCTGAAAAAAGAAAGAAAGAAAGAAAGAAAGAAAGAAAGAAAGAAAGAAAGAAAGAAAGAAAGAAAGAAAGAAAGAAAGGAGAAAAAAAAGTTTTTATAAAAGTTTTATAAAAAGTGTTAAAGTTTTTAAAAATTAAAAAAAAAAAATTACCAGATCACCATCAAGCACACACAGCATTGGCTGTCTTCAGGTGTATCCTTTCAGCCTCCAAAACAAAAAGCAATGTCTGTCTGGCTTCAGGTGTATCCTATTCTCGAGTCTTATTTCCAACCTAAGAGCTGGGCTGAGCTGCCTCATTATGTAATTTCAAATCTTCCTTGGTTTGTCTTTTCCATTTCTAAGACTAACAGGCCTTTTTCTATTTAGAGAATATGCTCATGACTGTCCTTTAGATATAGTAAATATAACTGTTGCTCAATAAAAATTATTTTGCATTTATTTATTTGTGTGAGTGATGAAGCTCAGGTCTTTAAACTCGTCAGGAGTTATAATTACCTCCCCTCTCTCTCACCCACTCTCTCTCCTCTCTCTCAATGATCTATTTTATTTTTAGTGTAAGAATGTTTTGCATGTGTATGCTGTGCCCACAGACTCCAGAACAGAGTAATAGATCCCCTGGAACTGGAGATGGGCCACCATATATATATACTGGTAATTGAGCCCAGTTTCTCTGGAAGAGGAGACAATGCTCTTAATTGTTGAGCCCCGTTTGTAGCCACATCTTTCTTTCTTTCTTTTTTTTTTTTTTTTTTTTTGAGTATATGTTAGGCTGTGTTTATATACATCATATGCAGACAATAAGAATGATTTAGATTCTTCAGCATCTGACAACCTCTTCTGGAGTGTCTGAACATAGCTACAGCATACTTTGATATAATAAATAAATAAATCTTTAAAAAGAAAAGGAAAAGTAAAAAAGAAAGATCAGGCCTGCCATATGCATGTTCATAGAGGAAAATGGAAGAGACCCCAATCTAACCTCAGCAGGGTGCTTCCTTCTGGATGGTAGCTCACAGTTTCATCCCAGCAAGACAGGCAAATCACTGAGTTCAAGGACAGTAAGGTTCAGGACAGACAAGGTTAGGAAGGAAAAGGGGCTATGTTGAGAATACAAACCGACAAAACAACAACTAGGAAAAAGAAGTGACAATGTAACTTGGGGTAGGGTACCAAAAAGAGAAAGCTTTCTGTTACCACTTACAAACAGCAGTGGACTTGCACCCTTCTGCCCAGGTCCCTGCCTTCCTTTCTAGGAATTCTAAGGATGCCAGGGGGTGGGGGAATCCAGATTAACTTTTTAATAACAAAGACTTGGTCTTTTATGTCTATAGGAAGCCCTTCTCAGTGCCTTTAACTACCACTGAA
This sequence comes from Mus caroli, assembly GCF_978045245.1. Classification (NCBI taxonomy): domain Eukaryota; kingdom Metazoa; phylum Chordata; class Mammalia; order Rodentia; family Muridae; genus Mus; species Mus caroli. The sequence goes on along the minus strand of NW_028227313.1, from coordinate 132,567 downwards.
CATTCAGGGCTGTGACTCAACTGTAACAAGGAACAGGGCTAAGAACCTGCAGCCTTTGAAAACAACTATTTTTTTAAAGTGGGGGACAAAAATCAGCAGTAGAAACCCTCAGGTTCAGCCATAATACTTGTTAGGGTAACAGCCTCAATGTCCGGAGCTGAGGTCTCATGGGTGAACTGCTTCAAGCTCTGAGTATCATTGAAAGAAAGAAAAGATATCATGTGGTTGCTTAATTTATTTATTTTATTATTTCTATTTTTTGTTTTCTTTTGTTTTGTTTTAGAAAAGGCCTCAGTCTGTAGCTATGGCTGACCTAGGACAGACTACATGTGTTAATTACGGTTTCACAGCTGAGAAACAGACCATACCTATGTAAGACTTAGAAAACCCAACAGTCAGTGGTGGCTCGAGCTCTTAATGAGAGCACTCTGGAGGCAGAGGCAGTCAGTTTCTGAGTTCGAGGCCAGCCTGGTTAAAGACAGGGATAGGCAGGGCTAGGCTAGGCAAGGGGCTAGATTAGGCTACGCAAGGGGCTAGGCTAGGCTAGGCTAGGCAAGGGGCTAGGCAAGACAGTAAGACAGACATACAAGTATGGCAGGCCTGCCTGGTTTTTCTTTCTTTCTTATCCCTTTTAAAAAATGTTTATTTATTTATTTATTTATTTATTTATTTATTTATTTATTTATTTATTTATATAGATATAAGTACACTGTAGCAGTCTTTAGACACTCCAGAAAAGGGTGTAAGATTCTGGAGAATCTAAATCCCTCTTATGGGCTGCATATGATGTACATAAACACAGCCTCACATATACTTCTAAAAATTTATAGATGGGTGGGGCCACTGAAAGGGCTCAACAATTAACAGAATTGTCTCCTCTTCCAGAAAACCTGGGATCAACTAACAGCAACTATATGGTGGCCCATCTCCAGTTCCAGGGGATCAGAAAGACAGACAGACAGACAGACATAAGGTTGGCAGGCCTGCCTGGTCTTTCTTTATTTCTTATCCTTTTAAAAAATATTTTATTTATTTATTTATTTATTTATTTATTAATTTATTTATGTATTTTTTAGATATAAGTACACTGTAGCTGTCTTCAGACACTCCAGAATAGGGTGTCAGATTCTGGAGAATCTAAATCCCTCTTATGGTCTGCATATGATGTACATAAACACAGCCTCACATATACTTCTAAAAATTTAATGATGGGTGGGGCCACTGAAAGGGCTCAACAATTAACAGCATTGTCTCCTCTTCCAGAGAACCTGGCATCAACTACAAGCAACTATATGGTGGCCCATCTCCAGTTCCAGGGGATCAGACAGAGAAACAGACAGACAGACATAGATAAGGATGGCAGGCCTGCCTGGTCTTTCTTTCTTTCTTTCTTATCCTTTTTAAAAATGTTTATTTACTTATTTATTTATTTATGTATTTATTAGATATAAGTACAATGTAGCTGTCTTCAGACACTTCAGAAGAGGGTGTCAGATTCTGAAGAATCTAAATCCCTCTTATGGTCTGCATATGATGTACATAAACACAGCCTCACATATACTTCTAAAGATTTAAAGATGGCTGAGGCCACTGAAAGGGCTCAACAATTAACAGCATTGTCTCCTCTTCCAGAGAACCTGGGATCAACTACCAGCAACTATATGGTGGCCCATCTCCAGTTCCAGGAGATCAGACAAACAAAAAGACAGACAGACAGAGATAAGGATGGCAGGCCTGCCTGGTCTTTCTTTTTTTCTTATCCTTTACAAAAAATATTTTATTTATTTATTTATTTATTTATTTATTTATTTATTTATTTATGTATTTATGTATTTATTAGATATAAGTACACCGTAGCTGTCTTCAGACACACCAGAAGAGGGTGTCAGATTCTGGAGAATCTAAATCCCTCTTATGGTCCGCATATGATGTACATAAACACAGCCTCACATATACTTCTAAAAATTTAAAAATGTGTGGCGCCACTGAAAGGGCTCAACAATTAACAGCATTGTCTCCTCTTCCAGAGAACCTGGGATCAACTACCAGCAACTATATGGTGGCCCATCTCCAGTTCCAGGGGTTCCGACAGACAGACAGACAGACAGTCAAGGATGGCAGGCCTGCCTGGTTTTTTTCTTTCTTATACTTTTTAAAAAATGTTTATTTATTCATGTATTTATAGATATAAGTACACTGTAGCTGTCTTCGGACACTACAGAAGAGGGTGTAATATTCTGGAGAATCTAAATCCCTCTTATGGTCTGCATATGATGTACATAAACACAGACTCACATATACTTCTAAAAATTTAAAGATGGCTGAGGCCACAGAAAGGGCTCAAAAATTAACAGCATTGTCTCCTCTTCCAGAGAAACTGGGATCAACTATCAGCAACTATATGGTGGCCCATCTCCAGTTCCCGGGGATATGACAGACAGACATACAGACAGAGATAAGGATGGCAGGCCTGCCAGTTCTTTCTTTCTTTCTTATCCTTTTTAAAAAATGTTTATTTATTTATTTATGTATTTATTAGATATAAGTACACTGTAGCTGTCTTCAGACACTCCAGAAAAGGGTGTAAGATTCTGCAGAATCTAAATCCCTCTTATGGGCTGCATATGATGTACATAAACACAGCCTCACATATACTTCTAAAAATTTATAGATGGGTGGGGCCACTGAAAGGGCTCAACAATTAACAGAATTGTCTCCTCTTCCAGAAAACCTGGGATCAACTAACAGCAACTATATGGTGGCCCGACTCCAGTTCCAGGGGATCAGAAAGACAGACAGACAAACAGACTTAAGGATGGCAGGCCTGCCTGGTCTTTCTTTATTTCTTATACTTTTAAAAAATATTTATTTATTTATTTATTTATTTATTTATTTATTTATTTATTCATTTATTTATTAGATATAAGTACCCTGTAGCTGCCTTCAGACACTCCAGAAGAGAATGTCAGATTCTGGAAAATCTAAATCCCTCTTATGGTCTGCATATGATGTACATAAAAACAGCCTCACATATACTTCTAAACATTTAAAGATGGGTGGGGCCACTAAAAGGGATCAACAATTAACAGCATTGTCTCCTCTTCCAGAGAACCTGGGATCAACTAACAGCAACTATATGGTGGCCCATCTCCAGTTCCAGGAGATCAGACAGATAGACAGACAGACAGATATAAGGATGGCAGGCCTGCCTGGTCTTTCTTTTTTTCTTATCATTTTTAAAAAATGATTATTTATTTATTTATTTATTTATTTATTTATTTATTTATTTATTAGATATAAGTACACTGTAGCTGTCTTCAGACACTCCAGAAGAGGGTGTCAGATTCTGGAGAATATAAATCCCTCTTATGGTCTGCATATGATGTACATAAACACAGACTCACATTTACTTCCAAAAATTTAAAAATGTGTGGGGACACTGAAAGGGCTCAACAATTAACAGCATTGTCCCTTTTCCAGAAAACCTGGGAACAACTACCAGCAACTATATGGTGGCCCATCTCCAGTTCCAGGGGATCAGACAGACAGACAGACAGTCAGAAATAAGGATGGCAGGCCTGCCTGGTCTTTCTTTCTTTCTTATCCTTTTGAAAAAATGTTTACTTATTTATTTATTTATTTATTTATTTATTTATTTCTTTTATGTATTTATTCATTTATTTATTAGATATAAGTACACTGTAGCTGTCTTCAGACACTACAGAAGAGGGTGTAATATTCTGGAGAATCTAAATCCCTCTTATGGTCTTCATATGATGTACATAAACACAGCCTCACATATACTTCTAAAAATTTAAAGATGGCTGAGGCAACTGAAAGGGCTCAACAATTAACAGCATTGTCTCCTCTTCCAGAGAACCTGGGATCAACTACCAGCAAATATATGGTGGCCCAACTCCAGTTCCAAGAGATCAGACAGACAGAAAGACAGACAGACAGAGATAAGGATGGCAGGCCTGCCTGGTCTTTCTTTTTTTCTTATCCTTTTCAAAAAATGGTATTTATTTATTTATTTAATTATTTATTTATTTATTTATTTATTTATTTATTTATTTATTTATTAGATATAAGTACACCGTAGCTATCTTCAGACACTCCAGAAGAGGGTGTAATATTCTGGAGAATCTAAATCCCTCTTATGGTCTGCATATGATGTACATAAACACAGCCTCACATATACTTCTAAAAATTTAAAGATGGCTGAGGCCACTGAAAGGGCTCAACAATTAACAGCATTGTCTCCTGTTCCAGGGAAACTGAGATCAACTGTCAGCAACTATATGGTGGCCCATCTCCAGTTCCCGGGGATCAGACCGACAGACAGACAGACAGAGATAAGGATGGCAGGCCTGCCAGGTCTTTCTTTCTTTCTTATCCTTTTTAAAAAATGTTTATTTATTTATTTATGTATTTATTAGATATAAGTACACTGTTGCTATCTTCAGACACTCCAGAAGAGGGTGTCATATTCTGGAGAATCTAAATCCATCTTAGGGTGTGCATATGATGTACATAAAAACAGCCTCACATACACCTCTAAAAATTTAAAGATGAGTGGGGCCACTGAAAAGGCTCAACAATTAAGAGCATTGTCTCCTCTTCCAGAGAACCTGGGATCAACTACCAGCAACTATATGGTGGCCCATCTCCAGTTCCAGGAGATCAGAAAGACAGACAGACAGACAGAGAAAAGGATGGCAGGCCCTGCCTGGTCTTTCTTTTTTTCTTATCATTTTTTTTAATTATTTATTTATTTATTTATATATTTATTTATTTATTTATTAGATATAAGTACCCTGTAGCTGCCTTTAGACACTCCAGAAGAGAATGTCAGATTCTGGAGAATCTAAATCCCTCTTATGGTCTGCATATGATGTACATAAACACAGCCTCACATATACTTCTAAAAATTTAAAGATGGGTGGGGCCACTGAAAGGGCTCAACAATTAACAGCATTGTCTCCTCTTCCAGAGAACCTGGGATCAACTACAAGCAACTATATGGTGGCCCATCTCCAGTTCCAGGAGATCAGACAGACAGACAGACAGACAGATATTAGGATGGCAGGCCTACCTGGTCTTTCTTTTTTTCTTATCATTTTTAAAAAATGATTATCTATTTATTTATTTATTTATTTATTTATTTATTTATTTATTTATTTATTTATTTATGTATTTATTAGATATAAGTACATTGTAGCTGTCTTCAGACACTCCAGAAGAGGGTGTCAGATTCTGGAGAATATAAATCCCTCTTATGGTCTGCATATGATGTACATAAACACAGACTCACATTTACTTCCAAAAATTTAAAAATGTGTGGGGCCACTGAAAGGGCTCAACAATTAACAGCATTGTCCCTTTTCCAGAGAACCTGGGATCAACTACCAGCAACTATATGGTGGCCCATCTCCAGTTCCAGGGGATCAGACAGACAGACAGACAGTCAGAGATAAGGATGGCTGGCCTGCCTGGTCTTTCTTTCTTTCTTAACTTTTGGAAAAAAATGTTTACTTATTTATTTATTTATTTATTTATTTATTTATTTATTTATTTATTTATTAGATATAAGTACACTGTAGCTGTCTTCAGACACTCCGGAATAGGGTGTCAGATTCTGGAGAATATAAATCCCTCGTATGGTCTGCATATGATGTACATAAACACAGACTCACATTTACTTCCAAAAATTTAAAAATGTGTGGGGCCACTGAAAGAGCTCAACAATTAACAGCATTGTCCTTTTTCCAGAGAACCTGGTATCAACTACCAGCAACTATATGGTGGCCCATCTCCAGTTCCAGGGGATCAGACAGACAGACAGACAGTCAGAGATAAGGATGGCTGGCCTGCCTGGTCTTTCTTTCTTTCTTAACTTTTTGAAAAAAATGTTTACTTATTTATTTATTTATTTATTTATTTATTTATTTATTTATTTATTAGATATAAGTACACTGTAGCTGTCTTCAGACACTCCAGAAGAGGGAGTAAGATTCTGGAGAATCTAAATCCGTCTTATGGTCTGCATATGATGTACATAAACACAGACTCACATATACTTCTAAAAATTTAAAGATTGGAGGGGCCACAAAAAGCACTCAACAATTAACAGCATTGTCTCCTCTTCTAGAGAACCTGGGATCAACTACCAGCAACTATATGGTGGCCCATCTCCAGTTCCAGGAGATCAGACAGATAGACAGACAGACAGACAGAGATAAGGATGGCAGGTCTGCCTGTTATTTCTTTCTTTCTTATCCTTTTAAAAAATGTTTATTTATTTATTTATTTATTTATTTATTTATTTATTTATTTATTAGTTATAAGTACACTGTAGCTGTCTTCATACACTCCAGAAGAGGGGGTCAGATTCTGGAGAATCTAAATCCCTCTTATGGTATGCATATGATGTACATAAACACAGCCTCACATATACTTCTAAAAATTTAAAGATGTTTGGGGCCACTGAAATGGCTCAACAATTAACAGCATTGTCTCCTCTTCAGGAGAACCTGGGATCAACTACCAGCAACTATATTGTGGCCCATCTTCAGTTTCAGAGTTTCAGACAGACAGACAGACAAACAGTCAAGGATGGCAGGCCTGCCTGGTTGTTCTTTCTTTCTTATCATTTTTGAAAAAATGTTTATTTATTTATTTATGTATTTATTAGATATAAGTACACTTTAGAGGTCTTCAGACACTCCAGAAGAGGTTGTCAGATTCTGGAGAATCTAAATCCTTCTTATGGTCTGCATATGATGTGCATAAACACAGACTCACATTTACTTCCAAAAATTTAAAGATGTGTGGGGCCACTGAAAGGGCTCAACAATTAACAGCATTGTCTCCTCTTCCAGAGAACCTGGGATCAACTACCAGCAACTATATGGTGGCCCATCTCCAGGTCCAGGGGATCAGAAAGACAGACAGACAGACAGACAGTGATAAGGATGGCAGGCCTGCCTGGTCTTTCTTTCTTTCTTATCCTTTAAAAAATGTTTATTTATTTATGTATTTATTATATATAAGTACACTGTAGCTGTCTACAGACACTCCAGAAGAGTGTGTTAGATTCTAGAGAATCTAAATCCCTCTTATGGTCTGTGTATGATGTACATAAACACAGCCTCACATATACTGAGCTGAGGTGTCACAGGCCAACTGCTGGAATTTCTGAGTACCACCTAGAGAGAGAAAAGCTATGCTGTGGTTGTTTAATTTATGTATTTTATTATTTCTATTTGTTGTTTTGTTTTGTTTTATTTGTTTTTAGAGAAGACCTCAGTCTGTAGCTCTGGCTGACCCAGGACTGCCTACCTGTGTTAATTAGGGTTTCACAGCTGAGAACAGACACCAAGAGCAAGGTAAGGTTTAGAAAACCCGACCTTCAGTGGTGGCTCAAGCTCTTAATGAGAGCACTCTGTAGGCAGAGGCAGTAAGTTTCTGAGTTCGAGGCCACCCTGGTGAAAGACATGGTTAGGCAGGGCTAGGGTAGGCTAGGGTAGGCTAGGGTAGGCTAGGGTAGGCTAGGGTAGGCTAGGGTAGGCTAGGGTAGGCTAGGGTAGGCTAGGGTAGGCTAGGGTAGGCTAGGGTAGGCTAGGGTAGGCTAGGGTAGGCTAGGGTAGGCTAGGGTAAGCTAGGGTAGGCTAGGGTAGGCTAGGGTAGGCTAGGGTAGGCTAGGCCAGGGTGAAAAGAAAGAAAGAAAGAAAGAAAGGAAAGAAAGAAGAAAGAAAGAAAGAGGTTTTATAAAAAGTGTTAAAGTTTTTAAAAATTAAAACTCCTTTCCTTTCCTTTCCTTTCCTCACCCTAGCCCCTACCCTAGCCCTGTCTTTCACCAGGGTGGCCTCGAACTCAGAAACTGACTGCCTCTGCCTACAGAGTGCTCTCATTAAGAGCTTGAGCCACCACTGAATGTAGGGTTTTCTAAGCCTTACCTTGCTCTTGGTGTCTGTTCTCAGCTGTGAAACCCTAATTAACACAAGTAGGCAGTCCTGGGTCAGCCAGAGTACAGACTGAGGACTTCTCTAAAAACAAATAAAACAAAACAAAACAACAAATAGAAATAATAAAATACATAAATTAAGCAACCACAGCATAGCTTTTCTCTATCTAGGTGGTACTCAGAAATTCCAGCAGTTGGCCTGTGACACCTCAACTCAGTATATGTGAGGCTGTGTTTATGTACATCCTATGCAGACCATAAGAGGGATTTACATTCTCCAGAATCTGACACCCTCCTCTGGAGTGTCTAAAGAAAGCGACAGTGTACTTATATCTAAGAAATACAAAAATAAATAAATAAATAAATAAATAAATATTTTTTAAAAAGGATAAGAAAGAAAGAAAGACCAGGCAGGCCTGCCATCCTTATCTCTCTCTGTCTGTCTGTCTGTCTGGTCCCCTGGAACTGGAGATGGGCCACCTTGTAGGTGCTGGTATTTGATCCCAGGTTCTCTGGAAGAGGAGATAATGCTGTTAATTGTTGAGCCCTTTCAGTGGCCCCACCCATTTTTAATTTTTAGAAGTATATGTGAGGCTGTGTTTATGTACATCATATTCAAACCATAAGAGGGATTTAGATTCTCCAGAATCTGACACCCTCTTCTGGAGTGTCTGAAGACGGCTACAGTGTACTTATATCTAATAAATACATAAATAAATAAATAAATAAATAAATAAATAAATAAATAAACATTTTTTAAAAAGTAAAAGAAATAAAGAAAGACCAGGCAGGCCTGCCATCCTTATCTCTGTCTCTCTGTCTGTCTGTCTGTCTGATCCCCTGGAACTGGAGATGGGCCACCATATAGTTGCTGGTAGTTGATCCCAGGTTCTCTGAAAGAGGAGACAATGCTGTTAATTGTTGAGCCCTTTCAGTGGGCCCACACATCTTAAATTTTTAGAAGTGTATGTGAATCTGTGTTTATGTCCATCATATGCAGACCATAAGAGGGATTTATATTCTCCAGAATCTGACACCCTCTTCTGGAGTGTCTGAAGACAGCTACGGTGTACTTATATCTAATAAATACATAAATAAGAAAGAAAGAAAGAAAGAAAGAAAGAAAGAAAGAAAGAAAGAAAGAAAGAAAGAAAGAGGTTCTTTAAAAAGTGTTAAAGTTTTTAAAAATTAAAAAAAAAATACCAGATCTCCATCACACAGCATTGGCTGTCTTCAGGTGTATCCTTTCAGCCTCCAAAACAAAAAGCAATGGCTGGCTGTCTTCAGGTGTATCCTATTCTCCAGTCTTATTTCCAACCTAAGAGCTGGGCTGAGCTGCCTCATTATGAAATTGCAAACCTTCCTTGTTTTGTCTTTTCCATTTCTAAGACTAACAGGCCTTTTTCTATTTAGAGAATATGCTCATGACTGTACTTTAGATATAGTAAATATAACTGTTGCTTATAAAACTTGTTTTCTAGGAATTTTTAAAGGGCAATGGCAGAGTTTATTTTTTAAAAATATTTTGCATTTATTTATTTGTGTGAGTGATGAAGCTCAGGTCTTCAAACTCGTCAGGAGGTATGATTACCTCCCCTCTCTCTCAACCCCTCCCTCTCCTCTCTCAATGATTGTGTAAGAATGTTTTGCATGTGTATGCTGTGCCCACAGACTCCAGAACAGAGTATTAGATCCCCTGGAACTGGAGATGGGCCACCATATATAATACTGGTAATTGAGCCCAGGTTCTCTGGAAGAGGAGACAATGCTCTTAATTGTTGAGCCCTCTCTGTAGCCACATCTTTCTTTTTTTTTTTTTTTTTTTTTTTTTTGAGTATATGTGAGGCTGTGTTTATATACATCATATGCAGACAATAAGAATGATTTAGATTCTTCAGAATCTGACACCCTCTTCTGGACTGTCTGAAGATAGCTACAGCATACTTAAATATAATAAATATATAAATCTTTAAAAAGAAAAGGAAAAGTAAAAAAGAAAGAACTGGCCTGCCATATGCATGTTCATAGAGGAAAATGGAAGAGACCCCAATCTAACCTCAGCAGGGTGCTTCCTTCTGGATGGTAGCTCACAGTTTCATCCCAGCAAGACAGGCAAATCACTGAGTTCAAGGACAGTAAGGTTCAGGACAGCCAAGGTTAGGAAGGAAAAGGGTCTATGTTGAGAATACAAACCGACAAAACAACAACTAGGAAAAAGAAGTGACAGTGTAACTTGGGGTAGGGTACCAAAAAGAGAAAGCTTTCTGTTACCACTTACAAACAGCAGTAGACTTGCACCCTTCTGCCCAGGTCCCTGCCTTCCTTTCTAGGAATTCTAAGGATGCCAGGGGGTGGGGCAATCCAGATTAACTTTTTAATAACAAAGACTTGGTCTTTGATGTCTAGAGGAAGCCCTTCTCAGTGCCTTTAACTACCACTGAACTTTCAGGGCTGTGACTCAACTGTAACAAGGAACAGGGCTAAGAACCTGCAGCCTTTGAAAACAACTATTTTTTTTAAAGAGGGGGACACAAATCAGCAGTAGAACCCCTCAGGTTCAGCCATAATACTTGTTAGGGAAACAGCCTCAATGTCCGGAGCTGAGGTCTCATGGGTGAACTGCTTCAAGCTCTGAGTATCATTGAAAGAAAGAAAAGTTATCATGTGGTTGCTTAATTTATTTATTTTATTATTTCTATTTTTTGTTTTCTTTTGTTTTGTTTTAGAAAAGGCCTCAGTCTGTAGCTATGGCTGACCTAGGACAGACTACATGTGTTAATTAGGGTTTCACAGCTGAGAAACAGACCATACCTATGTAAGACTTAGAAAACCCAACAGTCAGTGGTGGCTTGAGCTCTTAATGAGAGCACTCTGGAGGCAGAAGCAGTCAGTTTCTGAGTTCGAGGCCAGCCTGGTTAAAGACAGGGATAGGCAGGGCTAGGCAAGGCAGGGCTGGGCTAGGCTAGGCAAGGCAAGGGGCTAGGCTAGGCTACGCAAGGGGCTAGGCAAGACAGACAGACAGAGAGAAAGACAGACAAGGATGGAGGCCTGCCTGGTTTTTCTTTCTTTCTTATCCCTTTTAAAAAATGTTTATTTATTTATTTATTTATTTATTTAGTTATTTATGTATTTATTAGATATAAGTACACTGTAGCGGTCTTCAGACACTCCAGGAGAGGGTGTCAGATTCTGGAGAATCTAAATCCCTCTTACCATCTGCATATGATGTATATAAACACAGCCTCACATTTTCTTCTAAAAATTTAAAGATGGGTGTGGCTTGGAATGAGATGAGTAACCCTGAAAAAGGCAAAAAATGAAAAATCACACTGTAGGACTTGGAATATGGTGAGAAACCCTGAAAAAGTCGAAAAATGAGAAAATCATGCAGGAGTACCTGCAATATGGTGAGAAACACTGAAAAAGTCTTAAAATGAGAATATCACACTCTAGGATTTGGAATATGGTGAGAAACTCTGAAAATATCAAAAAATGAGAAAATCATGCAGTAGGACCCAGAATATGGTGAGAAACCCTGAAAAAAAGTCAAAAAAATAAGAAAATCACGCAGTAGGACCTGGAAACTGGTGAGAAACCCTGAAAAAGTCGAAAAATGAGAAAATCATGCAGTAGTACCTGCAATATGGTGAGAAACACTGAAAAAGTCTTAAAATGAGAATATCACACTCTAGGATTTGGAATATGGTTAGAAACTCTGAAAATGTCGAAAAATGAGAAAATCATGCAGTAGTACCTGCAATATGGTGAGAAACACTGAAAAAGTCTTAAAATGAGAATATCACACTCTAGGATTTGGAATATGGTTAGAAACTCTGAAAATGTCGAAAAATGAGAAAATCATGCAGTAGGACACAGAATATGGTGAGAAACCCTGAAAAAAAGTCAAAAAATAAGAAAATCACGCAGTAGGACCTGGAAGCTGGTGAGAAATCCTGAAAAAGTCGAAAAATGAGAAAATCAATCTGTAGGATCTGGAATATGTTGAGAAACCCTGAAAAATTCGAAAAATGAGAAAATCACACTGTAGGACTTGGAATATGGTGAGAAACCCTGAAAAAGTCAAAAAATGAGAAAATAACACTGTAGTACCTTGAATATGGTTAGAAAACACTGAAAAAGTCGAAAAATGAGAAAATCACGCAGTGGGACCTGGGATTTGGTGAGAAACACTGAAAAAGTCTTAAAATAGAAAATCACACTGTAGTACTTGGAATATTGTGAAAAATACTGAAAAAGTCTTAAAATGAGAAAATCACACCGTAGGACCTGGAATATGGTGAGAAACCCTGAAAAAGTCAAAAAATGAGAAAAATCACACTGTAGTACATGGAATATGGTGAGAAACTCTGAAAAAGTCGCAAATTATAAAATAACAGTGTAGGACCTGGAATATGTTGAGAAAACCTGAAATATTCGAAAAATGAGAAAATGACAATGTAGAACCTGGAATACCTTAAGAAACCCTGAAAAAGTTAAAAAATGAGAAAAGGACACTCTAGGACTGGAATATGGTGAGAAACCCTGAAACATCGAAAAATGAGAAAATCATGTAGTAGGACCCAGAATATGGTGAGTAATCCTGAAAAAAGTCGAAAAATGAGAAAATCACGCAGTATGACCTGGAAGCTGGTGAGAAACCCTGAAAAAGTCGAAAAATGAGAAAATCAAACTGTAGGACCTGGAATATGTTGAGAAACCCTGAAAAATACGAAAAAGGCAAAAATCACACTCTAGGACTTGGAATATGATGAGAAACCGTGAAAAAGTCAAAAAATGAAAAAATCACACTTTAGTACCTGGAATATGGTGAGAAACACTAAAAAAGTATTAAAATGAGAAAATCACCCAGTAGGACCTCGAATGTGGTGAGAAACCCTGAAACAGTCGAAAAATAAGAAAATCAAACTTGTAGTACATGCAATATGGTGACAAACCCTGAAAAAGTCGAAAAATGAGAATATCACACTCTAGGACTTGGAATATGATGAGAAACCCTGAAAAAGTCAAAAAATGAGAAAATCACACTGTAGGACTTGGAATATGGTGAGAAACCCTGAAAAATTCGAAAAATGAGAAAATCATGCACTAGGACCCAGAATATGATGAGAAAAACAGAAAAAGTCTTAAAATGAGAAAATCACACTGTAGGACCTGGAATATGGTAAGAAACCCTGAAAATGTCGAAAAATGAGAAAATGACACTGTAGGAGCTAGAATATGGTGAGAAGTCATGAAAAAGTCAAAAAAAAAAAAAAAAGAAATACACACTTGTAGGACTTGCAATATGGTGAGAGACCCTGAAAAAGTCTTAAAATGAGAAAATCACACTGTAGGACTTGGGATATGGTGAGAAACCCTGAAAAAGTCGAAAAATGAGAAAATCACACTGAAGGAACTGGAATATGCTGAGAATCCCTGAAAAATTCGAAAAATGCGAAAATCACACTCTAGGACTTGGAATATGATGAGAAACCCAGAAAAAGTCAAAAAATGAGAAAATCACACTGTAGGACTTGGAATATGGTGAGAAACCCTGAAAAAGTCGAAAAATGAGAAAATCACACTGTAGTACCTGGAATATGGTGAGAAACACTGAAAAAGTCTAAAAATAAGATAAAACATGTAGTACCTGAAATATGATGAGAAACCCTGAAAAAGTCAAAAAATTAGAAAATCAAATTGTAGGAACTGGAATATGCTGAGAATCCCTGAAAAATTTGAAAAATGCGAAAATCACACTCTAGGACTTGGAATACGATGAGAAACCCTGAAAAAGTCAAAAAATGAGAAAATCACACTGTAGTACCTGGAATATGGTGAGAAACACTGAAAAAGTCTAAAAATAAGATAAAACTGTAGTACCTGAAATATGGTGAGAAACCCTGAAAAAGTCGAAAAATGAGAAAATCACACTGTAGGACTTCGAATATGATGAGAAACCGTGAAAAAGTAAAAAAATGAGAAAAATACACTGTAGGAGCTGGAATATGGAGAGAAACCCTGAAAAGGTTAAAAAATTAGAAAATCACAATTGTAGGACCTCCAATATGGTGAGAAACCCTGAAAAAGTCGAAAAATGAGAAAAACACACTGTAGGACCTGGAATATGGTGAGAAACATTGAAAAATTCAAAAAATGAGAAAATCACACAGTAGGACCTGAAATATGGTGAGAAACCCTGAAAAAGTCGAAAAATGAGAAAATTTCACTGTAGGACTTGGAATAAGATGAGAAACCCTGAAAAAGTTGAAAAATGAGAAAATCACACTGTGGAACATGGAATATGGTGAGAAACTCTGAAAAAGGTGAAAAATTGGAAAAATCACACTCTAGGACTTGGAATATGATGAGAAACCCTGAAAAAGTCAAAAATGAGAAAATCAGACTGTAGTAGCTGGAATATGGTGAGAAACATGGAAAAAGTCTCAAAATGAGAAAATCACACAGTTGGACCTGCAATATGGTGAGAAACACTGAAACAGTCGAAAAATAAGAAAATCAAACTTGTAGTACCTGCAATATGGTGAGAAACCCTGAAAATTTTCAAAAATGAGAAAATCATGCACTAGGACCCAGAATATGATGAGAAAAACAGAAAAAGTCTTAAAATGAGAAAATCACACTGTAGGACCTGGAATATGGTAAGAAACCCTGAAAATGTCGAAAAATGAGAAAATGACACTGTAGGAGCTGGAATATGGTGAGAAGTCATGAAAAAGTCAAAAAAAAAAAAAAGAAATACACACTTGTAGGACTTGCAATATGGTGAGAGACCCTGAAAAAGTCTTAAAATGAGAAAATCACACTGTAGGACTTGGGATATGGTGAGAAACCCTGAAAAAGTCGAAAAATGAGAAAATCACACTGAAGGAACTGGAATATGCTGAGAATCCCTGAAAAATTCGAAAAATGCGAAAATCACACTCTAGGACTTGGAATATGATGAGAAACCCAGAAAAAGTCAAAAAATGAGAAAATCACACTGTAGGACTTGGAATATGGTGAGAAACCCTGAAAAAGTCGAAAAATGAGAAAATCACACTGTAGTACCTGGAATATGGTGAGAAACACTGAAAAAGTCTAAAAATAAGATAAAACATGTAGTACCTGAAATATGATGAGAAACCCTGAAAAAGTCAAAAAATTAGAAAATCAAATTGTAGGAACTGGAATATGCTGAGAATCCCTGAAAAATTTGAAAAATGCGAAAATCACACTCTAGGACTTGGAATACGATGAGAAACCCTGAAAAAGTCAAAAAATGAGAAAATCACACTGTAGTACCTGGAATATGGTGAGAAACACTGAAAAAGTCTAAAAATAAGATAAAACTGTAGTACCTGAAATATGGTGAGAAACCCTGAAAAAGTCGAAAAATGAGAAAATCACACTGTAGGACTTCGAATATGATGAGAAACCGTGAAAAAGTAAAAAAATGAGAAAAATACACTGTAGGAGCTGGAATATGGAGAGAAACCCTGAAAAGGTTAAAAAATTAGAAAATCACAATTGTAGGACCTCCAATATGGTGAGAAACCCTGAAAAAGTCGAAAAATGAGAAAAACACACTGTAGGACCTGGAATATGGTGAGAAACAATGAAAAATTCAAAAAATGAGAAAATCACACAGTAGGACCTGAAATATGGTGAGAAACCCTGAAAAAGTCGAAAAATGAGAAAATTACAGACTAGGACATAGAATATGGTAAGAAACCCTTTAAAAGTCGGAAAAAGAGAAAATCACACTGTAGGATTTGGAATATGATGAGAAAACCTGAAAAAGTCAAAAAATGAGAAAATCACACTGTAGTACCTGGAATATTGTGAGAAAACACTGAAAAAGTCTAAAAATGAGATAATCTCACAGTAGGACTTGGAATATGGTGAGAAACCCTGAAACAGTCGAAAAATAAGAAAATCAAACTTGTAGTACCTGCAATATGGTGAGAAAACCTGAAAAAGTCGAAAAATGAGAAAATCATACTGTAGGACCTGCAATAGGGTGAGAAATTCTGAAAAAGTCAAAAAATGAGAAAATCACACTGTAGGACCTGGAATATGGTAAGAAACCCTGAAAATGTCGAAAAATGAGAAAATTTCACTGTAGGACTTGGAATAAGATGAGAAACCCTGAAAAAGTTGAAAAATGAGAAAATCAGAATGTAGAAGATGGAATATGGTGAGCAATCCTGAAAAAGTCAAAAAATGAGAAAATCACACTGTGGAACATGGAATATGGTGAGAAACTCTGAAAAAGGCGAAAAATTGGAAAAATCACACTCTAGGACTTGGAATATGATGAGAAACCCTGAAAAAGTCAAAAATGAGAAAATCAGACTGTAGTAGTTGGAATATGGTGAGAAACATGGAAAAAGTCTCAAAATGAGAAAATCACACAGTTGGACCTGCAATATGGTGAGAAACACTGAAACAGTCGAAAAATAAGAAAATCAAACTTGTAGTACCTGCAATATGGTGAGAAACCCTGAAAAATTCCAAAAATGAGAAAATCACACTGTAGGATTTAGAATATGATGAGAAACCGTGAAACAGTCAAAAAATGAGAAAAATACACTGTAGAAGCTGGAATATGGTGAGTAAACCCTGAAAAAGGCGAAAAATAAGAAAATCACACTTGTAGAACCTCCAATATGGTGAGAAACCCTGAAAAACTCAAAAAATGAGAAAATCACACTGTAGGACCTGGAATATGTTGAGAAACCCTGAAAAAGTCTTAAAATGAGAAAATCACACTGTAGGACTTGGAATAAGATGAGAAACCCTAAAAAAGTCGAAAAATGAGAAAAATACACTGAAGGAGTTGGAATATGTTGAGAAACCCTGAAAAAGTCTTAAAATGAGAAAATCACACTATAGGACCTGGAATATGGTGAGAAACTCTGAAAAAGTCAAAAAAAGAGAAAATCACACTCTAGGACTTGGAATATGATGAGAAACCCTGAAAAAGTCAAAAAATGAGAAAATCAGACTGTAGTACCTGGAATATGTTGAGAAACCCTGAAAAAGTCTAAAAATGAGAAAATCAAACAGTAGGACCTGGAATATGGTGAGAAACCCTGAAAGGTCAAAAACTAAGAAAATCAAACTTGTAGTACCTGCAATATGGTGAGAAACCCTGAAAAAGTCAAAAAATGAGAAAATCACAATATAGGACTTGGAATAAGATGAGAAACCGTTAAAAAGACAAAAAATGACAAAAACACACGGTAGGAGCTGGAATATGGTGAGAAACCCTGAAAAAGTCCAAAAATAAGAAATTCACACTTGTAGGACCTGCAATATGGTGAGAAACCATGAAAAAGTCGAAAAATGAGAAAATCACACTGTAGGACTTGGAATAAGATGAGACACCCTGAAAAAGTCAAAAAATGAGAAAATTTCACTGTAGGACTTGACATAAGATGAGAAACCCTGAAAAAGTTGAAAAATGAGAAAATCACAATGTAGAAGATGGAATATGGTGAGCAATCCTAAAAAAGGATTGTAGCTGTCTTCAGACACTCCAGAAGAGGGTGTCAGATTCTGGAGTATCTAAATCCCTCTTATGGTAAGCATATGATGTACATAAACACAGTCTCACATATACTTCTAAAAATTTAAAGATGGGCGGGGCCACTGAGAGGGCTCAACAATTAACAGCATTGTCTCTTCTTCCAGAGAATCTGGGATCAACTACCAGCAACTATATGGTGACCCATCTCCAGTTCCAGGGGATAAGATAGACAGACAGACAGACATACAGACAGACTGAGATAAGGATGGCAGGCCTGCCTGGTCTCTCTTTCTTTATTATACTTTTTTAAAAATGTTTATTTGTTTATTTATGAATTTATTAGATATAAGTACACTGTAGCTGTCTTCAGACACTCCAGAAGAGGGTGTCAGATTCTGGAGAATCTAAATCCCTCTTATGGTCTGCATATTCGGTACATAAACACAGCCTCACATATACTTCTAAAAATTTAAAGATGGGTGGGGCCACTGAAAGGGCTCAACAATTAACAGCATTGTCTCCTCTTCCAGAGAACCTGGGATCAACTACCAGCAACTATATGGTGGCCCATCTCCAGTTCCAGGGGATCAGACAGACAGACAGACATACAGACAAGGATGGCAGGCCTTCCTGGTTTTTATTTCTTTCTTATCCGTTTAAAAATGTTTATTTATTTATTTATGAATTTATTAGATATAAGTACACTGTAGCTGTCTTCAGACACTCAGGAAGAGGGTGTCAGTTTCTGGAGAATCTAAGTCCCTCTTATGATCTGCATATGATGTACTTAAAAACAGCTTCACATTTACTTCTAAAAATTTAAAGATGGGTGGGGCCACTGAAAGGGCTCAACAATTAACAGCATTGTCTCCTCTTCCAGAGAACCTGGGATCAACTACCAGCAAATATATGGTGGCCCATCTCCAGATCCAGGGGATCAGAGAGACAGACAGACAGACCGACAAGGATGGCAGGCCTGCCTGGTTTTTCTTTCTTTCTTATCCTTTTTTAAAACATGTTTATTTATTTATTTATGTATTTATTAGATATAAGTACACTGTAGCTGTCTTCAGACACTCAGGAAGAGGGTGTCAGATTCTGGAGAATCTAAATACCTCTTATGATCTGCATATGATGTACATAAACAAAGCCTCACATATACTTCTAAAAATTTAAAGATGGGTGGGGCCACTAAAAGGGATCAACAATTAACAGCATTGTCTCCTCTTCCAGAGAACCTGGGATCAACAACCAGCAATTATATGGTGGCCCATCTCCAGTTCCAGGGGATCAGACAGACAGACAGACAGACAGAGATAAGGATGGAAGGCCTGCCTGGACTTTCTTTCTTTATTATCCTTATTTAAAAATATTTATTTGTTTATTTATGTATTTATTAGATATAAGTACACTGTAGCTGTCTTCAGACATTCCAGAAGAGGGTGTCAGATGCTGGAGAATCTAAATCCCTCTTATGGTCTGCATTTGATGTACATAAACATAGCCTCACATATACTTCTAAAAATTTAAAGATGGGTGGGGCCACTTAAAGGGCTCAACAATTAACAGCATTGTCTCCTCTTCCAGAGAACCTGGGATCAACTACCGGCAACTATATGGTGGCCCATCTCCAGTTACAGGGGATCAGACAGACAGACAGACAGACAAAAGTGATAAGGATGGCAGGCCTGCATGGTCTTTCTTTCTTACTTCTCCGTTTAAAAAAATGTTTATTTATTTATTTATATTTATTTAATTATCTTTTTTAATGTATTTATTAGATATAAGTACACAATACTTGTCTTCAGACACTCCAGAAGAGGGTGTCAGATTCTGGAGAATCTAAATCCCTCTTATGGTCTGCATATGATGTACATAAACACAGCCTCTCATATACTTCTAAAAATTTAAATATGGGTGGGGCCACTAAAAGGGATCAACAATTAACAGCATTGTCTCCTCTTCCAGAGAACCTGGGATCAACAACCAGCAATTATATGGTGGCCCATTTCCAGTTCCAGGGAATCAGACAGACACACAGACAGACAGACAGAGATAAGGATGGCAGGCCTGCCTGGTCTTTCTTTCTTTCTTATCATTTTAAAAAAGGTTTATTTATTTATTTATTTATTTATTTATTTATTTATTTATGTATTTATTAGATATAAGTACACTGTAGCTATCTTCAGACACTCCAGAAGAGGGTGTTTGATTCTGCAGAATGTAAATCCCCCTTATGTTCTGCATATGATGTACATAAACACAGCCTCACATATTCTTCTAAAAATTAAAAGATGGTGGGGGCCACTGAAAAGAACCAACAATTAACAGCATTGTCTCCTCTTCCAGAGAACCTGGGATCAACTACCAGCAACTATATGGTGGCCCATCTCCAGTTTCAGGGGATCAGACAGACAAACAGACAGACAGACAGACAGAGATAAGGATGGCAGGCCTGCCTGGTCTTTCTTTCTTTCTTATCCTTTTAAAAAATGTTTATTTATTTATTTATTTATTTATTTATTTATTTATTTATTTATGTATGTATTTTTTATATATAAGTACACTGTAGCTGTCTTCAGACACTCCAGAAGAGGGTGTCAGATTCTGAAGAATCTAAATCCCTCTTATGGTCTGCATATGATGTACATAAACACAGTCTCACATATATTCTAAAAATTTAAAGATGGGTGGGGTCACTGAAAGGGCTCAACAATTAACAGCATTGTCTCCTCTTCCAGAGAACCTGGGATGAACTACCAGCAACTATATGGTGGCCCATCTCCAGTTCCAGGGATCAGACAGACAGACAGACAGACAGATATAAAGATGGCAGGCCTGCCTGGTCTTTCTTTCTTTAATAATTTATTTATTTATTTATTTATTTATTTATTTATTTATTTTTATTTATTTATGTATTTATTAGATATAAGACCACTGTAGCTGTCTTCAGACACTTCAGAAGATGTTGTCAGATTCTGGAGAATCTAAATCCCTCTCATGGTCTGCATATGATGTACATAAACACAGACTCACATATACTTCTAAAAATTTAAAGATGTGTGGGGCCACTGAAAGGACTCAACAATTAACAGCATTGTCTCCTCTTCCAGAGAAACTCGGATCAACTACCAGCAACTATATGGTGGCCCATTCCAGTTCGCCTGCTGGACTTTCTTTTTTTCTTATCCTTTTTAAAAAATGTTTATTTATTTATTTATTTATTTATTTATTTATTTATTTATTTATTTATTAGATATAAGTACACTGTAGCTGTCTTCAGATACTCCAGAAGAGGGTGTCAGATTCTGGAGAATCTAAATCACTCTTATGGTCTGCATATTCGGAACATAAACACAGACTCACATATACTTCTAAAAATTTAATGATGTGTGGGGCCACTGAAAGGGTCCAACAATTAACAGCATCGTCTCCTCTTCCAGAGAACCTGGGATCAACTACCAGCAACTATATGGTGGCCCATCTCCAGTTCCAGCGGATCAGACAGACAGACAGACAGAGATAAGGATGGCAGGCCTGCCTGGTCTTTCTTTCTTTCTTATCATTTTAAAAAATGTTTATTTAATTATTTATGTATCTATTAGATATAAGTACACTTTAGCTGTCTTCAGACACTCCAGAAGAGGGTGTCAGATTCTGGAGTATCTAAATCCCTCTTATGGTATGCATATGATGTACATAAACACAGCCTCAAATTTACTTCTAAAAATTTAAAGATGGGTGGGGCCACTGAGAGGGCTCAACAATTAACAGCATTGTCTCCTCTTCCAGAGAACATTGGATAAACTACCAGCAAATATATGGTGGCCCATCTCCAGTTCCAGGGTATCAGACAGACAGACAGAGAGACAGAGATAAGGATGGAGGACTGCCTGGTCTTTCTTTCTTTCTTATACTTTAAAAAATGTTTATTTATTTATTTATTTATTTATTTATTTATTTATTTATTAGAAATAAGTACACTGTAGCTGTCTTCAGACACTCTAGAAGAGGGTCTCATCTTCTGGAGAATCTAAATCCCTCTTATGGTCTTCATATGATGTACATAAACACAGCCTCCCATATACTTCTAAAAATTTAAAGATGGGTGGGCCCATTGAAAGGGCTCAACAATTAACAGCATTGTCTCTTCTTCCAGAGAACGTGGGATCAACTACCAGCAACTATATGGTGGCCCATCTCAAGTTCCAGGGGATAAGACAGACAGACAGACAGACAGAGATAAGGATGGCAGGCCTGCCTGATTTTTCTTACTTTCTTATCCTTTTAAAAAAATGTTTATTTATTTGTTTATTTGTTTATTTATTTATTTATTTATTTATTTATTTATTTATTTATTTATTTATCAGATATAAGTACACTGTAGTTGTCTTCAGACTCTCCAGAAGAGGGTGTCAGATTCTGGAGAATCTATATCGTCTTATGGTCTGCATATGATGTACATGAACACAGCCTCACATATACTTCTAAAAATTTAAAGATGGGTGGGGCCACTGAAAGGGCTCAAAAATTAACAGCATTGTCTCCTCTTCCAGAGAACCTGGGATCAACTACCAGCAACTATATGGTGGCCCATCTCGAGTCCAAGGGGATCAGACAGACTGTAGACAGACAGAAAGACAGACAGAGATAAGGATGGCAGGCCTGCCTGGTCTTTCTTTCTTTCTTATCCTGTTTAAAAAATGTTTATTTATTTATTTATTTATTTATTTATTTATTTATTTATTTATTTATTTATTTGATATAAGTACACTGTAGCTGTCTTCAGACACTCCAGAAGAGGGTGTCAGATTCTGGAGAATCTAAATCACATCTATGGTCTGCATAAGATGTACATAAACACAGCCTCACATATACTTCTAGATATTTAAAGATGGGTGGCGCCACTGATAGGGCTCAACAATTAACTGCATTGTATCCTCTTCCAGAGAACCTGGGATCAACCACCAGCAACACTATGGTGGCCCATCTACAGTTCCAGGGTATCAGACAGACAGACAGACAGACAGACAGAGATAAGGGTGGCAGGCCTGCCCGGTCTTTCTTACTTTCTTATCCTTTTTAAAAAATGTTTATTTATTTATTTATTTATTTATTTATTTATTTATTTATTTATTTATTCATTTATTTATTTATTTATGTATTTATTAGATATAAGTAAACTGTAGCTGTCTTCAGACACTCCAGAAGAGGGTGTCAGATTCTGGAGAATCTAAATCCCTCTTATGGTCTGCATATGATGTACATAAACACAGCCTCACATATACTTCTAAAATTTTAAAGATGGGTGGGGCCACAGAAAGGGCTCAACAATTAACAGCATTGTCTCCTCTTCCAGAGAACCTTGGATAAACTACCAGCAACTATATGGTGGCCCATCTCCAGTTCTAGGGTATCACACAGACAGACAGACAGACAGAGATAAGGGTGGCAGGCTTGCCTGGTCTTTCTTTCTGTCTTATCCTTTTTAAAAAATGTTTATTTATTTATTTATTTATTTATTTATTTATTTATTTATTAGAAATAAGTACACTGTAGCTGTCTTCAGAAAATACAGAAGAGGGTGTCAGATTCTGGAGAATCTAAATCCCTCTTATGGTCTGCATATGATGTACATAAACACAGCCTCACATACCCTTCTAAAAATTTAAAGATGGGTGGGGCCACTGAAAGGGCTCAACAATTAACAGCATTGTCTCCTCTTCCAGAGAACCTGGGATCAACTACCAGCAACTATATGGTGGCCTATCTCCAGTTCCAAAGGATCATATAGATAGACAGACAGACAGACAGAGATAAGGGTGGCAGGACTTCCTGGTGTTTCTTTCTTTCTTATCCTTTTTAAAAAATGTTTATTTATTTATTTATTCATGTATTTATTATATTTACGTACACTGTAGCTGTCTTCAGACACTCCAGAAGAGGGTATCAGTTTCTGGAGAATCTAAATCACTCTTATGATCTGAATATGATGTACATAAACACAGCCTCAGATATACTTATAAAAATTTAATGACGGGTGTGGCCACTGAAAGGGCTCAATAATTTACAGCATTGTCTCCTCTTCCAGAGAACCTTGGATAAACTACCAGCAACTATATGGTGGCCCATATCCAGTACCAGAGGATCAGACAGACAGACAGGCAGACAGACAGAGATAAGGATGGCAGGCCTGCCAGGTCTTTCTTTCTTTCTTGTCCTTTTTAAAAAATGTTTATTTATTTATGTATTTATTATATATAAGTACTCTGTAGCTATCTACAGACACTCCAGAAGAGGGTGTCAGATTCTGAAGAATCTAAAACCATCTTATGGTCTGCATATGATGTACATAAACACAGCCTCAGATATACTATTAAAAATTTAAAGATGGGTGGGGCCACTGAAAGGGCTCAACAATTAACAGCATTGTCTCCTCTTCCAGAGAACCTGGGATCAACTACCAGCAACTATATGGTGACCTATCTTCAGTTCCAAAGGATCATATAGAGAGACAGACAGACAGACAGAAATGAGGATGGCAGGCCTGCCTGGTCTTTCTTTCTTTCTTATCCATTTGAAAAAATGTTTACTTATTAATTAATTAATTAATTAATTTATTTATTTATTTATTTATTTATTAGATATAAGTACACTATAGCTGTCTTCAGACACTCCAGAAGAGGGTGTGAGATTCTGGAGAATCTAAATACCTCTTATGGTCTGCATATGATGTACATAAACACAGACTCAAGTATTCTTCTAAAAATTTAAAGATGGGTGGGGCCAAAGAATGGTCTCAACAATTAACAGCGTTGTCTCCTCTTCCAGAGAACCTGGGATCAACTACCAGCAACTATATGGTGTCCCATCTGCAGTTCCAGGGATCAGACAGACAGACAGACAGACAGAGATAAGGATGGCAGGCCTGCCTGGTCTTTCTTTCTTACTTATTCTGTTTAAAAAATGTTTATTTATTTATTTATTTATTTATGTATGTATGTATTTATTAGATATAAGTACACTGTAGCTGTCTTCAGACACTCCAGAAGAGGGTGTCAGATTCTGGAGAATTTAAATCACTCTTATGGTCTGCATATGATGTACATAAATACAGCCTCACATTTACCTCTAAAAATTTAAAGATGGGTGGGGCCACTGAGAGGGCTCAACAATTAACAGCATTGTCTCCTCTTCCAGAGAACTTTGGATAAACTACCAGCACAAATATGGTGGCCCATCTCCAGTTCCAGGGTATCAGACAGACAGACAGAGAGACAGAGATAAGGATGGAGGCCTGCCTGGTCTTTCTTTCTTTCTTATACTTTAAAAAAATGTTTATTTATTTATTTATTTATTTATTTATTTATTTATTTATTTATTTATTTATTTATTAGAAATAAGTACACTGTAGCTGTCTTCAGACACTCTAGAAGAGGGTCTCATCTTCTGGAGAATCTAAATCCCTCTTATGGTCTTCATATGATGTACATAAACACAGCCTCCCATATACTTCTAAAAATTTAAAGATGGGTGGGCCCACTGAAAGGGCTCAACAATTAACAGCATTGTCTCTTCTTCCAGAGAACGTGGGATCAACTACCAGCAACTATATGGTGGCCCATCTCAAGTTCCAGGGGATAAGACAGACAGACAGACAGACAGAGATAAGGATGGCAGGCCTGCCTGAATTTTCTTACTTTCTTATCCTTTTAAAAAAATGTTTATTTATTTGTTTATTTGTTTATTTATTTATTTATTTATCAGATATAAGTACACTGTAGTTTTCTTCAGACTCTCCAGAAGAGGGTGTCAGATTCTGGAGAATCTATATCGTCTTATGGTCTGCATATGATGTACATGAACACAGCCTCACATATACTTCTAAAAATTTAAAGATGGGTGGGGCCACTGAAAGGGCTCAAAAATTAACAGCATTGTCTCCTCTTCCAGAAAACCTGGGATCAACTACCAGCAACTATATGGTGGCCCATCTCGAGTCCAAGGGGATCAGACAGACTGTAGACAGACAGAAAGACAGACAGAGATAAGGATGGCAGGCCTGCCTGGTCTTTCTTTCTTTCTTATCCTGTTTAAAAAATGTTTATTTATTTATTTATTTATTTATTTATTTATTTATTTATTTATTTGATATAAGTACACTGTAGCTGTCTTCAGACACTCCAGAAGAGGGTGTCAGATTCTGGAGAATCTAAATCACATCTATGGTCTGCATAAGATGTACATAAACACAGCCTCACATATACTTCTAGATATTTAAAGATGGGTGGCGCCACTGAAAGGGCTCAACAATTAACAGCATTGTATCCTCTTCCAGAGAACCTGGGATCAACTACCAGCAACACTATGGTGGCCCATCTACAGTTCCAGGGTATCAGACAGACAGACAGACAGACAGACAGAGATAAGGGTGGCAGGCCTGCCCGGTCTTTCTTACTTTCTTATCCTTTTTAAAAAATGTTTATTTATTTATTTATTTATTTATTTATTTATTTATTTATTTATTCATTTATTTATTTATTTATTTATGTATTTATTAGATATAAGTAAACTGTAGCTGTCTTTAGACACTCCAGAAGAGGGTGTCAGATTCTGGAGAATCTAAATCCCTCTTATGGTCTGCATATGATGTACATAAACACAGCCTCACATATACTTCTAAAATTTTAAAGATGGGTGGGGCCACAGAAAGGGCTCAACAATTAACAGCATTGTCTCCTCTTCCAGAGAACCTTGGATAAACTACCAGCAACTATATGGTGGCCCATCTCCAGTTCTAGGGTATCACACAGACAGACAGACAGACAGAGATAAGGGTGGCAGGCTTGCCTGGTCTTTCTTTCTGTCTTATCCTTTTTAAAAAATGTTTATTTATTTATTTATTTATTTATTTATTTATTTATTTATTTATTTATTTTTTAGATATAAGTACACTGTAGCTGTCTTCAGAAAATACAGAAGAGGGTGTCAGATTCTGGAGAATCTAAATCCCTCTTATGGTCTGCATATGATGTACATAAACACAGCCTCACATACCCTTCTAAAAATTTAAAGATGGGTGGGGCCACTGAAAGGGCTCAACAATTAACAGCATTGTCTCCTCTTCCAGAGAACCTGGGATCAACTACCAGCAACTATATGGTGGCCTATCTCCAGTTCCAAAGGATCATATAGATAGACAGACAGACAGACAGAGATAAGGGTGGCAGGACTTCCTGGTGTTTCTTTCTTTCTTATCCTTTTTAAAAAATGTTTATTTATTTATTTATTCATGTATTTATTATATTTACGTACACTGTAGCTGTCTTCAGACACTCCAGAAGAGGGTATCAGTTTCTGGAGAATCTAAATCACTCTTATGATCTGAATATGATGTACATAAACACAGCCTAAGATATACTTATAAAAATTTAATGACGGGTGGGGCCACTGAAAGGGCTCAATAATTTACAGCATTGTCTCCTCTTCCAGAGAATCTTGGATAAACTACCAGCAACTATATGGTGGCCCATATCCAGTACCAGAGGATCAGACAGACAGACAGGCAGACAGACAGAGATAAGGATGGCAGGCCTGCCAGGTCTTTCTTTCTTTCTTGTCCTTTTTAAAAAATGTTTATTTATTTATGTATTTATTATATATAAGTACTCTGTAGCTATCTACAGACACTCAAGAAGAGGGTGTCAGATTCTGAAGAATCTAAAACCATCTTATGGTCTGCATATGATGTACATAAACACAGCCTCAGATATACTATTAAAAATTTAAAGATGGGTGGGGCCACTGAAAGGGCTCAACAATTAACAGCATTGTCTCCTCTTCCAGAGGACCTGGGATCAACTACCAGCAACTATATGGTGACCTATCTTCAGTTCCAAAGGATCATATAGAGAGACAGACAGACAGACAGAAATGAGGATGGCAGGCCTGCCTGGTCTTTCTTTCTTTCTTATCCATTTGAAAAAATGTTTACTTATTAATTAATTAATTAATTAATTAATTTATTTATTTATTTATTTATTAGATATAAGTACACTATAGCTGTCTTCAGACACTCCAGAAGAGGGTGTGAGATTCTGGAGAATCTAAATACCTCTTATGGTCTGCATATGATGTACATAAACACAGACTCAAGTATTCTTCTAAAAATTTAAAGATGGGTGGGGCCAAAGAATGGTCTCAACAATTAACAGCGTTGTCTCCTCTTCCAGAGAACCTGGGATCAACTACCAGCAACTATATGGTGTCCCATCTGCAGTTCCAGGGATCAGACAGACAGACAGACAGACAGAGATAAGGATGGCAGGCCTGCCTGGTCTTTCTTTCTTACTTATCCTGTTTAAAAAATGTTTATTTATTTATTTATTTATTTATTTATTTATTTATGTATTTATTAGATATAAGTACACTGTAGCTGTCTTCAGACACTCCAGAAGAGGGTGTCAGATTCTGGAGAATTTAAATCACTCTTATGGTCTGCATATGATGTACATAAATACAGCCTCACATTTACCTCTAAAAATTTAAAGATGGGTGGGGCCACTG
Organism: Mus caroli; assembly: GCF_978045245.1. NCBI lineage: Eukaryota > Metazoa > Chordata > Mammalia > Rodentia > Muridae > Mus > Mus caroli. The sequence continues at coordinate 104,500 of NW_028227313.1, read as the reverse complement.
AGAGGGCTCAACAATTAACAGCATTGTCTCCTCTTCCAGAGAACTTTGGATAAACTACCAGCACAAATACGGTGGCCCATCTCCAGTTCCAGGGTATCAGACAGACAGACAGAGAGACAGAGATAAGGATGGAGGCCTGCCTGGTCTGTCTTTCTTTCTTATACTTTAAAAAAATGTTTATTTATTTATTTATTTATTTATTTATTTATTTATTTATGTATTTATTAGAAATAAGTACACTTGGGCTGTCTTCAGACATTCTAGAAGAGGGTCTCATCTTCTGGAGAATCTAAATCCCTCTTATGGTCTTCATATGATGTACATAAACACAGCCTCACATATACTTCTAAAAATTTAAGGATGGGTGGGCCCACTGAAAGGGCTCAACAATTAACAGCATTGTGTCTTCTTCCAGAGAACGTGGGATCAACTACCAGCAACTATATGGTGGCCCATCTCAAGTTCCAGGGGATAAGACAGACAGACAGACAGACAGAGATAAGAATGGCAGGCCTGCCTGATTTTTCTTTCTTTCTTATCCTTTTAAAAAAATGTTTACTTATTTGTTTATTTGTTTATTTGTTTATTTATTTATTTATTTATTTATTTATCAGATATAAGTACACTGTAGCTGTCTTCAGACTCTCCAGAAGAGGGTGTCAGATTCTGGAGAATCTATATCCGTCTTATGGTCTGCATATGATGTACATGAACACAGCCTCACATATACTTCTAAAATTTAAAGATGGGTGGGGCCACTGAAAAGGCTCAAAAATTAACAGCATTGTCTCCTCTTCCAGAGAACCTGGGATCAACTACCAGCAACTATATGGTGGCCCATCTCGAGTCCAAGGGGATCAGACAGACTGTAGACAGACAGAAAGACAGACAGAGATAAGGATGGCAGGCCTGCCTGGTCTTTCTTTCTTTCTTATCCTGTTTAAAAAATGTTTATTTATTTATTTATTTATTTATTTATTTATTTATTTATTTATTTGATATAAGTACACTGTAGCTGTCTTCAGACACTCCAGAAGAGGGTGTCAGATTCTGGAGAATCTAAATCACATTTATGGTCTGCATAAGATGTACATAAACACAGCCTCACATATACTTCTAAATATTTAAAGATGGGTGGCGCCACTGAAAGGGCTCAACAATTAACAGCATTGTATCCTCTTCCAGAGAACCTGGGATCAACTACCAGCAACACTATGGTGGCCCATCTACAGTTCCAGGGTATCATACAGACAGACAGACAGACAGACAGAGATAAGGGTGGCAGGCCTGCCTGGTCTTTCTTACTTTCTTATCCTTTTTAAAAAATGTTTATTTACTTATTTATTTATTTATTTATTCATTTATTTATTTATTTATTTATTTATTTATTTATTTATTAGATATAAGTAAACTGTAGCTGTCTTCAGACACTCCAGAAGAGGGTGTCAGATTCTGGAGAATCTAAATCCCTCTTATGGTCTGCATATGATGTACATAAACACAGCCTCACATATACTTCTAAAATTTTAAAGATGGGTGGGGCCACAGAAAGGGCTCAACAATTAACAGCATTGTCTCCTCTTCCAGAGAACCTTGGATAAACTACCAGCAACTATATGGTGGCCCATCTCCAGTTCTAGGGTATCACACAGACAGACAGACAGACAGAGATAAGGGTGGCAGGCTTGCCTGGTCTTTCTTTCTGTCTTATCCTTTTTAAAAAATGTTTATTTATTTATTTATTTATTTATTTATTTATTTATGTATTTATTAGATATAAGTACACTGTAGCTGTCTTCAGAAAATACAGAAGAGGGTGTCAGATTCTGGAGAATCTAAATCCCTCTTATGGTCTGCATATGATGTACATAAACACAGCCTCACATACCCTTCTAAAAATTTAAAGATGGGTGGGGCCACTGAAAGGGCTAAACAATTAACAGCATTGTCTCCTCTTCCAGAGAACCTGGGATCAACTACCAGCAACTATATGGTAGCCTATCTCCAGTTCCAAAGGATCATATAGATAGACAGACAGACAGACAGAGATAAGGATGGCAGGACTTCCTGGTGTTTCTTTCTTTCTTATCCTTTTTTAAAAATGTTTATTTATTTATTTATTCATGTATTTATTATATTTACGTACACTGTAGCTGTCTTCAGACACTCCAGAAGAGGGTGTCAGTTTCTGGAGAATCTAAATCACTCTTATGGTCTGAATATGATGTACAAAAACACAGCCTCAGATATACTTATAAAAATTTAATGAAGGGTGGGGCCACTGAAAGGGCTCAATAATTTACAGCATTGTCTCCTCTTCCAGAGAACCTTGGATAAACTACCAGCAACTATATGGTGGCCCATATCCAGTACCAGAGGATCAGACAGACCGACAGGCAGACAGACAGAGATAAGGATGGCAGGCCTGCCAGGTCTTTCTTTCTTTCTTGTCCTTTTTAAAAAATGTTTATTTATTTATGTATTTATTATATATAAGTACTCTGTAGCTATCTACAGACACTCCAGAAGAGGGTGTCAGATTCTGAAGAATCTAAAACCATCTTATGGTCTGCATATGATGTACATAAACACAGCCTCAGATATACTTCTAAAAATTTAAAGATGGGTGGGGCCACTGAAAGGGCTCAACAATTAACAGCATTGTCTCCTCTTCCAGAGAACCTGGGATCAACTACCAGCAACTATATGGTGACCTATCTTCAGTTCCAAAGGATCATATAGAGAGACAGACAGACAGACAGAAATGAGGATGGCAGGCCTGCCTGGTCTTTCTTTCTTTCTTATCCATTTGAAAAAATGTTAACTTATTAATTAATTAATTAATTTATTTATTTATTTATTAGATATAAGTACACTGTACCTGTCTTCAGACACTCCAGAAGAGGGTGTGAGATTCTGGAGAATCTAAATACCTCTTATGGTCTGCATATGATGTACATAAACACAGACTCAAGTATACTTCTAAAAATTTAAAGATGGGTGGGGCCAAAGAATGGGCTCAACAATTAACAGCGTTGTCTCCTCTTCAGAGAACCTGGGATCAACTACCAGCAACTATATGGTGGCCCATCTGCAGTTCCAGGGATCAGACAGACAGACAGACAGAGATAAGGATGGCAGGCCTGCCTGGTCTTTCTTTCTTACTTATCCTGTTTAAAAAATGTTTATTTATTTATTTATTTATTTATTTATTTATTTATTTATGTATGTATTTATTAGATATAAGTACACTGTAGCTGTCTTCAGACACTCCAGAAGAGGGTGTCAGATTCTGGAGAATTTAAATCACTCTTATGGTCTGCATATGATGTACATAAATACAGCCTCACATTTACCTAAAAATTTAAAGATGGGTGGGGCCACTGAGAGGGCTCAACAATTAACAGCATTGTCTCCTCTTCCAGAGAACATTGGATAAACTACCAGCAACTATATGGTGGCCCATCTCCAGTTCCAGGGTATCAGAGAGACAGACAGAGAGACAGAGATAAGGATGGAGGCCTGCCTGGTCTTTCTTTTTTCTTATACTTTAAAAAAATGTTTATTTATTTATTTATTTATTTATTTATTTATGTATTTATTAGAAATAAGTACACTTGGGCTGTCTTCAGACATTCTAGAAGAGGGTCTCATCTTCTGGAGAATCTAAATCCCTCTTATGGTCTTCATATGATGTACATAAACACAGCCTCACATATACTTCTAAAAATTTAAAGATGGGTGGGCCCACTGAAAGGGCTCAACAATTAACAGCATTGTCTCTTCTTCCAGAGAACGTGGGATCAACTACCAGCAACTATATGGTGGCCCATCTCAAGTTCCAGGGGATAAGACAGACAGACAGACAGACAGAGATAAGAATGGCAGGCCTGCCTGATTTTTCTTTCTTTCTTATCCTTTTAAAAAAATGTTTACTTATTTGTTTATTTGTTTATTTGTTTATTTATTTATTTATTTATTTATCAGATATAAGTACACTGTAGCTGTCTTCAGACTCTCCAGAAGAGGGTGTCAGATTCTGGAGAATCTATATCCGTCTTATGGTCTGCATATGATGTACATGAACACAGCCTCACATATACTTCTAAAATTTAAAGATGGGTGGGGCCACTGAAAAGGCTCAAAAATTAACAGCATTGTCTCCTCTTCCAGAGAACCTGGGATCAACTACCAGCAACTATATGGTGGCCCATCTCGAGTCCAAGGGGATCAGACAGACTGTAGACAGACAGAAAGACAGACAGAGATAAGGATGGCAGGCCTGCCTGGTCTTTCTTTCTTTCTTATCCTGTTTAAAAAATGTTTATTTATTTATTTATTTATTTATTTATTTATTTATTTATTTATTTATTTATTTATTTATTTATTTGATATAAGTACACTGTAGCTGTCTTCAGACACTCCAGAAGAGGGTGTCAGATTCTGGAGAATCTAAATCACATTTATGGTCTGCATAAGATGTACATAAACACAGCCTCACATATACTTCTAAATATTTAAAGATGGGTGGCGCCACTGAAAGGGCTCAACAATTAACAGCATTGTATCCTCTTCCAGAGAACCTGGGATCAACTACCAGCAACACTATGGTGGCCCATCTACAGTTCCAGGGTATCAGACAGACAGACAGACAGACAGACAGAGATAAGGGTGGCAGGCCTGCCCGGTCTTTCTTACTTTCTTATCCTTTTTAAAAAATGTTTATTTATTTATTTATTTATTTATTTATTCATTTATTTATTTATTTATTTATTTATTTATTTATTTATTTATTTATTTATTAGATATAAGTAAACTGTAGCTGTCTTCAGACACTCCAGAAGAGGGTGTCAGATTCTGGAGAATCTAAATCCCTCTTATGGTCTGCATATGATGTACATAAACACAGCCTCACATATACTTCTAAAATTTTAAAGATGGGTGGGGCCACAGAAAGGGCTCAACAATTAACAGCATTGTCTCCTCTTCCAGAGAACCTTGGATAAACTACCAGCAACTATATGGTGGCCCATCTCCAGTTCTAGGGTATCACACAGACAGACAGACAGACAGAGATAAGGGTGGCAGGCTTGCCTGGTCTTTCTTTCTGTCTTATCCTTTTTAAAAAATGTTTATTTATTTATTTATTTATTTATTTATTTATTTATTTATGTATTTATTAGATATAAGTACACTGTAGCTGTCTTCAGAAAATACAGAAGAGGGTGTCAGATTCTGGAGAATCTAAATCCCTCTTATGGTCTGCATATGATGTACATAAACACAGCCTCACATACCCTTCTAAAAATTTAAAGATGGGTGGGGCCACTGAAAGGGCTAAACAATTAACAGCATTGTCTCCTCTTCCAGAGAACCTGGGATCAACTACCAGCAACTATATGGTAGCCTATCTCCAGTTCCAAAGGATCATATAGATAGACAGACAGACAGACAGAGATAAGGATGGCAGGACTTCCTGGTGTTTCTTTCTTTCTTATCCTTTTTTAAAAATGTTTATTTATTTATTTATTCATGTATTTATTATATTTACGTACACTGTAGCTGTCTTCAGACACTCCAGAAGAGGGTGTCAGTTTCTGGAGAATCTAAATCACTCTTATGGTCTGAATATGATGTACAAAAACACAGCCTCAGATATACTTATAAAAATTTAATGAAGGGTGGGGCCACTGAAAGGGCTCAATAATTTACAGCATTGTCTCCTCTTCCAGAGAACCTTGGATAAACTACCAGCAACTATATGGTGGCCCATATCCAGTACCAGAGGATCAGACAGACAGACAGGCAGACAGACAGAGATAAGGATGGCAGGCCTGCCAGGTCTTTCTTTCTTTCTTGTCCTTTTTAAAAAATGTTTATTTATTTATGTATTTATTATATATAAGTACTCTGTAGCTATCTACAGACACTCCAGAAGAGGGTGTCAGATTCTGAAGAATCTAAAACCATCTTATGGTCTGCATATGATGTACATAAACACAGCCTCAGATATACTTCTAAAAATTTAAAGATGGGTGGGGCCACTGAAAGGGCTCAACAATTAACAGCATTGACTCCTCTTCCAGAGAACCTGGGATCAACTACCAGCAACTATATGGTGACCTATCTTCAGTTCCAAAGGATCATATAGAGAGACAGACAGACAGACAGAAATGAGGATGGCAGGCCTGCCTGGTCTTTCTTTCTTTCTTATCCATTTGAAAAAATGTTAACTTATTAATTAATTAATTAATTAATTAATTTATTTATTTATTAGATATAAGTACACTGTACCTGTCTTCAGACACTCCAGAAGAGGGTGTGAGATTCTGGAGAATCTAAATACCTCTTATGGTCTGCATATGATGTACATAAACACAGACTCAAGTATACTTCTAAAAATTTAAAGATGGGTGGGGCCAAAGAATGGGCTCAACAATTAACAGCGTTGTCTCCTCTTCAGAGAACCTGGGATCAACTACCAGCAACTATATGGTGGCCCATCTGCAGTTCCAGGGATCAGACAGACAGACAGAGAGAGATAAGGATGGCAGGCCTGCCTGGTCTTTCTTTCTTACTTATCCTGTTTAAAAAATGTTTATTTATTTATTTATTTATTTATTTATTTATTTATTTATGTATTTATTAGATATAAGTACACTGTAGCTGTCTTCAGACACTCCAGAAGAGGGTGTCAGATTCTGGAGAATTTAAATCACTCTTATGGTCTGCATATGATGTACATAAATACAGCCTCACATTTACCTAAAAATTTAAAGATGGGTGGGGCCACTGAGAGGGCTCAACAATTAACAGCATTGTCTCCTCTTCCAGAGAACATTGGATAAACTACCAGCAACTATATGGTGGCCCATCTCCAGTTCCAGGGTATCAGACAGACAGACAGAGAGACAGAGATAAGGATGGAGGCCTGCCTGGTCTTTCTTTTTTCTTATACTTTAAAAAAATGTTTATTTATTTATTTATTTATTTATTTATTTATTTATTTATGTATTTATTAGAAATAAGTACACTGTAGCTGTCTTCAGACACTCTAGAAGAGGGTCTCATCTTCTGGAGAATCTAAATCCCTCTTATGGTCTTCATATGATGTACATAAACACAGCCTCACATGTACTTCTAAAAATTTAAAGATGGGTGGGCCCACTGAAAGGGCTCAACAATTAACAGCATTGTCTCTTCTTCCAGAGAACGTGGGATCAACTACCAGCAACTATATGGTGGCCCATCTCAAGTTCCAGGGGATAAGACAGACAGACAGACAGACAGACAGAGATAAGGATGGCAGGCCTGCCTGATTTTTCTTTCTTTCTTATCCTTTTAAAAAAATGTTTATTTATTTGTTTATTTGTTTATTTTTATTTATTTATTTATTTATTTATTTATTTATCAGATATAAGTACACTGTAGCTGTCTTCAGACTCTCCAGAAGAGGGTGTCAGATTCTGGAGAAACTATATCCCTCTTATGGTCTGCATATGATGTACATGAACACAGCCTCACATATACTTCTAAAAATTTAAAGATGGGTGGGGCCACTGAAAGGGCTCAAAAATTAACAGCATTGTCTCCTCTTCCAGAGAACCTGGGATCAACTACCAGCAACTATATGGTGGCCCATCTCGAGTCCAAGGGGATCAGACAGACTGTAGATAGACAGAAAGACAGACAGAGATAAGGATGGCAGGCCTGCCTGGTTTTTCTTTCTTTCTTATCCTGTTTAAAAAATGTTTATTTATTTATTTATTTATTTATTTATTTATTTATTTATTTATTTATTTATTTATTTGATATAAGTACACTGTAGCTGTCTTCAGAAACTCCAGAAGAGGGTGTCAGATTCTGGAGAATCTAAATCACATTTATGGTCTGCATAAGATGTACATAAACACAGCCTCATTATACTTCTAAATATTTAAAGATGGGTGGCGCCACTGAAAGGGCTCAACAATTAACAGCATTGTATCCTCTTCCAGAGAACCTGGGATCAACTACCAGCAACACTATGGTGGCCCATCTACAGTTCCAGGGTATCAGACAGACAGACAGACAGACAGACAGAGATAAGGGTGGCAGGCCTGCCCGGTCTTTCTTACTTTCTTATCCTTTTTAAAAAATGTTTATTTATTTATTTATTTATTTATTTATTTATTTATTTATTTATTTGTTTGTTTATTTATGTATGTATTTATTAGATATAAGTACACTGTAGCTGTCTTCAGAAAATACAGAAGAGGGTGTCAGATTCTGGAGAATCTAAATCCCTCTTATGGTCTGCATATGATGTACATAAACACAGCCTCACATACCCTTCTAAAAATTTAAAGATGGGTGGGGCCACTGAAAGGGCTAAACAATTAACAGCATTGTCTCCTCTTCCAGAGAACCTGGGATCAACTACCAGCAACTATATGGTGGCCTATCTCCAGTTCCAAAGGATCATATAGATAGACAGACAGACAGACAGAGATAAGGATGGCAGGACTTCCTGGTGTTTCTTTCTTTATTATCCTTTTCAAAAAATGTTTATTTATTTATTTATTCATGTATTTATTATATTTACGTACACTGTAGCTGTCTTCAGACACTCCAGAAGAGGGTGTCAGTTTCTGGAGAATCTAAATCACTCTTATGGTCTGAATATGATGTACATAAACACAGCCTCAGATATACTTATAAAAATTTAATGAAGGGTGGGGCTACTGAAAGGGCTCAATAATTTACAGCATTGTCTCCTCTTCCAGAGAACCTTGGATAAACTACCCGCAACTATATGGTGGCCCATATCCAGTACCAGAGGATCAGACAGACAGACAGACAGACAGACAGAGATAAGAATGGCAGGCCTGCCAGGTCTTTCTTTCTTTCTTGTCCTTTTTAAAAAATGTTTATTTATTTATGTATTTATTATATATAAGTACTCTGTAGCTATCTACAGACACTCCAGAAGAGGGTGTCAGATTCTGAAGAATCTAAAACCATCTTATGGTCTGCATATGATGTACATAAACACAGCCTCAGATATACTTCTAAAAATTTAAAGATGGGTGGAGCCACTGAAAGGGCTCAACAATTAACAGCATTGTCTCCTCTTCCAGAGAACCTGGGATCAACTACCAGCAACTATATGGTGACCTATCTTCAGTTCCAAAGGATCATATAGAGAGACAGACAGACAGACAGAAATGAGGATGGCAGGCCTGCCTGGTCTTTCTTTCTTTCTTATCCATTTGAAAAAATGTTAACTTATTAATTAATTAATTAATTTATTTATTTATTTATTTATTAGATATAAGTACACTGTACCTGTCTTCAGACACTCCAGAAGAGGGTGTGAGATTCTGGAGAATCTAAATACCTCTTATGGTCTGCATATGATGTACATAAACACAGACTCAAGTATACTTCTAAAAATTTAAAGATGGGTGGGGCCAAAGAATGGGCTCAACAATTAACAGCGTTGTCTCCTCTTCAGAGAACCTGGGATCAACTACCAGCAACTATATGGTGGCCCATCTGCAGTTCCAGGGATCAGACAGACAGACAGACAGAGATAAGGATGGCAGGCCTGCCTGGTCTTTCTTTCTTACTTATCCTGTTTAAAAAATGTTTATTTATTTATTTATTTATTTATTTATTTATTTATTTATTTATGTATTTATTAGATATAAGTACACTGTAGCTGTCTTCAGACACTCCAGAAGAGGGTGTCAGATTCTGGAGAATTTAAATCACTCTTATGGTCTGCATATGATGTACATAAATACAGCCTCACATTTACCTAAAAATTTAAAGATGGGTGGGGCCACTGAGAGGGCTCAACAATTAACAGCATTGTCTCCTCTTCCAGAGAACATTGGATAAACTACAAGCAACTATATGGTGGCCCATCTCCAGTTCCAGGGTATCAGACAGACAGACAGAGAGACAGAGATAAGGATGGAGGCCTGCCTGGTCTTTCTTTTTTCTTATACTTTAAAAAAATGTTTATTTATTTATTTATTTATTTATTTATTTATTTATTTATGTATTTATTAGAAATAAGTACACTGTAGCTGTCTTCAGACACTCTAGAAGAGGGTCTCATCTTCTGGAGAATCTAAATCCCTCTTATGGTCTTCATATGATGTACATAAACACAGCCTCACATGTACTTCTAAAAATTTAAAGATGGGTGGGCCCACTGAAAGGGCTCAACAATTAACAGCATTGTCTCTTCTTCCAGAGAACGTGGGATCAACTACCAGCAACTATATGGTGGCCCATCTCAAGTTCCAGGGGATAAGACAGACAGACAGACAGACAGAGATAAGGATGGCAGGCCTGCCTGATTTTTCTTTCTTTCTTATCCTTTTAAAAAAATGTTTATTTATTTGTTTATTTGTTTATATTTATTTATTTATTTATTTATTTATTTATTTATTTATCAGATATAAGTACACTGTAGCTGTCTTCAGACTCTCCAGAAGAGGGTGTCAGATTCTGGAGAATCTATATCCCTCTTATGGTCTGCATATGATGTACATGAACACAGCCTCACATATACTTCTAAAAATTTAAAGATGGGTGGGGCCACTGAAAGGGCTCAAAAATTAACAGCATTGTCTCCTCTTCCAGTGAACCTGGGATCAACTACCAGCAACTATATGGTGGCCCATCTCGAGTCCAAGGGGATCAGACAGACTGTAGACAGACAGAAAGACAGACAGAGATAAGGATGGCAGGCCTGCCTGGTTTTTCTTTCTTTCTTATCCTGTTTAAAAAATGTTTATTTATTTATTTATTTATTTATTTATTTATTTATTTATTTATTTGATATAAGTACACTGTAGCTGTCTTCAGAAACTCCAGAAGAGGGTGTCAGATTCTGGAGAATCTAAATCACATTTATGGTATGCATAAGATGTACATAAACACAGCCTCACATATACTTCTAAATATTTAAAGATGGGTGGCGCCACTGAAAGGGCTCAACAATAAACAGCATTGTATCCTCTTCCAGAGAACCTGGGATCAACTACCAGCAACACTATGGTGGCCCATCTACAGTTCAAGGGTATCAGACAGACAGACAGACAGACAGACAATGATAAGGGTGGCAGGCCTGCCCGGTCTTTCTTACTTTCTTATCCTTTTTAAAAAATGTTTATTTATTTATTTATTTATTTATTTATTTATTCATTCATTTATTTATTTATTTATTTATGTATTTATTAGATATAAGTAAACTGTAGCTGTCTTCAGACACTCCAGAAGAGGGTGTCATATTCTGGAGAATCTAAATCCCTCTTATGGTCTGCATATGATGTACATAAACACAGCCTCACATATACTTCTAAAATTTTAAAGATGGGTGGGGCCACAGAAAGGGCTCAACAATTAACAGCATTGTCTCCTCTTCCAGAGAACATTGGATAAACTTCCAGCAACTATATGGTGGCCCATCTCCAGTTCTAGGGTATCACACAGACAGACAGACAGACAGAGATAAGGGTGGCAGGCTTGCCTGGTCTTTCTTTCTGTCTTATCCTTTTTAAAAAATGTTTATTTATTTATTTATTTATTTATTTATTTATTTATTTATTTGTTTATTTATGTATGTATTTATTAGATATAAGTACACTGTAGCTGTCTTCAGAAAATACAGAAGAGGGTGTCAGATTCTGGAGAATCTAAATCCCTCTTATGGTCTGCATATGATGTACATAAACACAGCCTCACATACCCTTCTAAAAATTTAAAGATGGGTGGGGCCACTGAAAGGGCTAAACAATTAACAGCATTGTCTCCTCTTCCAGAGAACCTGGGATCAACTACCAGCAACTATATGGTGGCCTATCTCCAGTTCCAAAGGATCATATAGATAGACAGACAGACAGACAGAGATAAGGATGGCAGGACTTCCTGGTGTTTCTTTCTTTATTATCCTTTTCAAAAAATGTTTATTTATTTATTTATTCATGTATTTATTATATTTACGTACACTGTAGCTGTCTTCAGACACTCCAGAAGAGGGTGTCAGTTTCTGGAGAATCTAAATCACTCTTATGGTCTGAATATGATGTACATAAACACAGCCTCAGATATACTTATAAAAATTTAATGAAGGGTGGGGCTACTGAAAGGGCTCAATAATTTACAGCATTGTCTCCTCTTCCAGAGAAACTTGGATAAACTACCAGCAACTATATGGTGGCCCATATCCAGTACCAGAGGATCAGACAGACAGACAGACAGACAGACAGAGATAAGAATGGCAGGCCTGCCAGGTCTTTCTTTCTTTCTTGTCCTTTTTAAAAAATGTTTATTTATTTATGTATTTATTATATATAAGTACTCTGTAGCTATCTACAGACACTCCAGAAGAGGGTGTCAGATTCTGAAGAATCTAAAACCATCTTATGGTCTGCATATGATGTACATAAACACAGCCTCAGATATACTTCTAAAAATTTAAAGATGGGTGGGGCCACTGAAAGGGCTCAACAATTAACAGCATTGTCTCCTCTTCCAGAGAACCTGGGATCAACTACCAGCAACTATATGGTGGCCTATCTTCAGTTCCAAAGGATCATATAGAGAGACAGACAGACAGACAGAAATGAGGATGGCAGGCCTGCCTGGTCTTTCTTTCTTTCTTATCCATTTGAAAAAATGTTTACTTATTAATTAATTAATTAATTTATTTATTTATTTATTTATTTATTTATTTATTAGATATAAGTTCACTGTAGCTGTCTTCAGACACTCCAGAAGAGGGTGTCCGATTCTGGAGAATTTAAATCACTCTTATGGTCTGCATATGATGTACATAAATACAGCCTCACATTTACCTCTAAAAATTTAAAGATGGTTGGGGCCACTGAGAGGGCTCAACAATTAACAGCATTGTCTCCTCTTCCAGAGAACATTGGATAAACTACCAGCAACTATATGGTGGCCCATCTCCAGTTCCAGGGTATCAGACAGACAGACAGAGAGACAGAGATAAGGATGGAGGCCTGCCTGGTCTTTCTTTTTTCTTATACTTTAAAAAAATGTTTATTTATTTATTTATTTATTTATTTATTTATTTATTTATTTATGTATTTATTAGAAATAAGTACACTGTAGCTGTCTTCAGACACTCTAGAAGAGGGTCTCATCTTCTGGAGAATCTAAATCCCTCTTATGGTCTTCATATGATGTACATAAACACAGCCTCACATATACTTCTAAAAATTTAAAGATGGGTGGGCCCACTGAAAGGGCTCAACAATTAACAGCATTGTCTCTTCTTCCAGAGAACGTGGGATCAACTACCAGCAACTATATGGTGGCCCATCTCAAGTTCCAGGGGATAAGACAGAGAGACAGACAGACAGACAGAGATAAGGATGGCAGGCCTGCCTGATTTTTCTTTCTTTCTTATCCTTTTAAAAAAAAATGTTTATTTATTTGTTTATTTGTTTGTTTATTTATTTATTTATTTATTTATTTATTTATCAGATATAAGTACACTGTAGCTGTCTTCAGACTCTCCAGAAGAGGGTGTCAGATTCTGGAGAATCTATATCCCTCTTATGGTCTGCATATGATGTACATGAACACAGCCTCACATATACTTCTAAAAATTTAAAGATGGGTGGGGCCACTGAAAGGGCTCAAAAATTAACAGCATTGTCTCCTCTTCCAGAGAACCTGGGATCAACTACCAGCAACTATATGGTGGCCCATCTCGAGTCCAAGGGGATCAGACAGACTGTAGACAGACAGAAAGACAGACAGAGATAAGGATGGCAGGCCTGCCTGGTTTTTCTTTCTTTCTTATCCTGTTTAAAAAATGTTTATTTATTTATTTATTTATTTATTTATTTATTTGATATAAGTACACTGTAGCTGTCTTCAGACACTCCAGAAGAGGGTGTCAGATTCTGGAGAATCTAAATTACATTTATGGTCTGCATAAGATGTACATAAACACAGCCTCACATATACTTCTAAATATTTTAAGATGGGTGGCGCCACTTAAAGGGCTCAACAATTAACAGCATTGTATCCTCTTCCAGAGAACCTGGGATCAACTACCAGCAACACTATGGTGGCCCATCTACAGTTCCAGGGTATCAGACAGACAGACAGACAGACAGACAGAGATAAGGGTGGCAGGCCTGCCCGGTCTTTCTTACTTTCTTATCCTTTTTAAAAAATGTTTATTTATTTATTTATTTATTTATTTATTTATTTATTTATTTATGTATTTATTAGATATAAGTAAACTGTAGCTGTCTTCAGACACTCCAGAAGAGGGTGTCAGATTCTGGAGAATCTAAATCCCTCTTATGGTCTGCATATGATGTACATAAACACAGCCTCACATATACTTCTAAAATTTTAAAGATGGGTGGGGCCACAGAAAGGGCTCAACAATTAACAGCATTGTCTCCTCTTCCAGAGAACCTTGGATAAACTACCAGCAACTATATGGTGGCCCATCTCCAGTTCTAGGGTATCACACAGACAGACAGACAGACAGAGATAAGGGTGGCAGGCTTGCCTGGTCTTTCTTTCTGTCTTATCCTTTTTAAAAAATGTTTATTTATTTATTTATTTATTTATTTATTTATTTATTTATGTATTTATTAGATATAAGTACACTGTAGCTGTCTTCAGAAAATACAGAAGAGGGTGTCAGATTCTGGTGAATCTAAATCCCTCTTATGGTCTGCATATGATGTACATAAACACAGCCTCACATACCCTTCTAAAAATTTAAAGATGGGTGGGGCCACTGAAAGGGCTAAACAATTAACAGCATTGTCTCCTCTTCCAGAGAACCTGGGATCAACTACCAGCAACTATATGGTAGCCTATCTCCAGTTCCAAAGGATCATATAGATAGACAGACAGACAGACAGAGATAAGGATGGCAGGACTTCCTGGTGTTTCTTTCTTTCTTATCCTTTTTAAAAAATGTTTATTTATTTATTTATTCATGTATTTATTATATTTACGTACACTGTAGCTGTCTTCAGACACTCCAGAAGAGGGTGTCAGTTTCTGGAGAATCTAAATCACTCTTATGGTCTGAATATGATGTACAAAAACACAGCCTCAGATATACTTATAAAAATTTAATGAAGGGTGGGGCCACTGAAAGGGCTCAATAATTTACAGCATTGTCTCCTCTTCCAGAGAACCTTGGATAAACTACCAGCAACTATATGGTGGCCCATATCCAGTACCAGAGGATCAGACAGACAGACAGACAGAGATAAGAATGGCAGGCCTGCCAGGTCTTTCTTTCTTTCTTGTCCTTTTTAAAAAATGTTTATTTATTTATGTATTTATTATATATAAGTACTCTGTAGCTATCTACAGACACTCCAGAAGAGGGTGTCAGATTCTGAAGAATCTAAAACCATCTTATGGTCTGCATATGATGTACATAAACACAGCCTCAGATATACTTCTAAAAATTTAAAGATGGGTGGGGCCACTGAAAGGGCTCAACAATTAACAGCATTGTCTCCTCTTCCAGAGAACCTGGGATCAACTACCAGCAACTATATGGTGGCCTATCTTCAGTTCCAAAGGATCATATAGAGAGACAGACAGACAGACAGAATTGAGGATGGCAGGCCTGCCTGGTCTTTCTTCCTTTCTTATCCATTTGAAAAAATGTTTACTTATTAATTTATTTATTTATTTATTTATTTATTTATTTATTTATTTATTTATTAGATATAAGTACACTGTAGCTGTCTTCAGACACTCCAGAAGAGGGTGTGAGATTCTGGAGATTCTAAATACCTCTTATGGTCTGCATATGATGTACATAAACACAGACTCAAGTATACTTCTAAAAATTTAAAGATGGGTGGGGCCAAAGAATGGGCTCAACAATTAACAGCGTTGTCTCCTCTTCCAGAGAACCTGGGATCAACTACCAGCAACTATATGGTGGCCCATCTGCAATTCCAGGGATCAGACAGACAGACAGACAGAGATAAGGATGGCAGGCCTGCCTGGTCTTTCTTTCTTATTTATCCTGTTTAAAAAATGTTTATTTATTTATTTATTTATTTATTTATTTATTTATTTATGTATTTATTAGATATAAGTACACTGTAGCTGTCTTCAGACACTCCAGAAGAGGGTGTCAGATTCTGGAGAATTTAAATCACTCTTATGGTCTGCATATGATGTACATAAATACAGCCTCACATTTACCTCTAAAAATTTAAAGATGGTTGGGGCCACTGAAAGGGCTCAACAATTCACAACATTGTCTCCTCTTCCAGAGAACCTGGGAAAAACTACCAGCAAATATATGGTGGCCCATATCTAGTTCCAGAGGATCAGACAGACAGACAGACAGACAGACAGAAATAAGGATGGCAGGCCTGCCTGATTTTTCTTTCTTTCTTATCCTTTTTAAAAAATGTTTATTTAATTATTAATTTATTTATGTATGTATTTATTAGATATAAGTACACTGTAGCAGTCTTCAGACACTCCAGTAGAGGGTGTCAGATTCTGAAGAATCTAAAACCATCTTATGGTCTGCATATGATGTACATAAACACCGCCTCAGATATACTTCTAAAATTTAATGAAGGGTGGGGCCACTGAAAGGGCTCAACAATTAACAGCATTATCTCCTCTTCCAGAGAACCTGGGATCAACTACCAGCAACTATATGGTGGCCCATCTGCAGTTCCAGGGGATCAGACAGACAGACAGACAGACAGAGATAAGGATGGCAGGCCTGCCATGTCTTTCTTTCTTACTTATCCTGTTTAAAAAATGTTTATTTATTTATTTATTTATTTATTTATTTACGTATTTATTAGATATAAGTACACTGTAGCTGTCTTCAGACAGACCAGAAAAGGGTGTCAGATTCTGGAGAATCTAAATCCCTCTTATGGTCTGCATATGATGTACATAAACACAGCCTCACATATACTTCTAAACATTTAAAGATGGGTGGGGCCACTGAAAGGGCTCAACAATGAACAGCATTGTCTCCTCTTCCAGAGAACCTGGGAAAAACTAACAGCAAATATATGGTGGCCCATATCCAGTTCCAGAGGTTCAGACAGAGAGACAGACAGACAGAGATAAGGATGGCAGGCCTGCCTGATTATTCTTTCTTTCTTATCCTTTATAAAAAACATTTATTTATTTATTAATTTATTTATTTATGTATTTATTAGATATAAGTACACTGTAGCTGTCTTCAGACACTCCAGTAGACGGTGTCAGATTCTGAAAAATCTAAAACCATCTTCTGGTCTGCATATGATGTACATAAACACAGCCTCAGATATACTTCAAAAAATTTAATGAAGGATGGGGCCACTGAAAGGGCTCAACAATTAACAGCATTATCTCCTCTTCCAGAGAACCTGGGATCAACTACCAGCAACTATATGGTGGCTCATCTCCAGTTCCCAGGGATCAGACAGACAGACAGACACACAGACAGAGATATCGATGGCAGGCCTGCCTGGTCTTTCTTTCTTTCTTATACTTTTTAAAAAATGTTTATTTATTTATTTATTCATGTATTTATTAGATATAAGTACACTGTAGCTGTCTTAGACACTCCAGAAGAGGGTGTCAGGTTCTGTAGAATCTAAATCCCTCTTATGGTATGCATATGATGTACATAAACACAGCCTAACATACAGTTCTAAATATTTAAAAATGGGTGGGGCCATTGAAAGGGCTCAACAATGAACAGCATTGTCTCCTCTTCCAGAGAACCTCGGCTCAACTACCAGCAACTATATGGTGGCCCATCTCCAGTTCCAGGGGATCAGACAGACAGACAGTCAGACAGACAGAGATAAGGATGGCAGGACTGCCTGGTCTTTCTTTCTTTCTTATCCTTTTGAAAAAATGTTTACTTATTTATTTATTTATGTATTTATTAGATATAAGTAAACTGTAGCTGTCTTCAGACACTCCAGAAGAGGGTGTCAGATTCTGGAGAATCTAAATCCCTCTTATGGCCTGCATATGATGTACATAAACACAGACTCATGTATATTTCTAAAAATTTAAAGATGTGGGGCCACTGAGAGGGCTCAACAATTAACAGCATTGTCTCATCTTCCAGAGAACCTGGGATCAACTACCATCAACTATATGGTGGCCCATCTCCAGTTCCAGTGGATCAGAAAGGCAGACAGACAGACAGACAGAGATAAGGATGGCAGGCCTGCCTGGTCTTTCTTTATTTCTTATCCTTTATAAAAAATGTTTATTTATTTATTTATTTATTCATTTATTTATTTATTTATTTATGTATGTATGTATTTATTAGATATAAGTACACTGTAGCCGTCTTCAGACACTCCAGAAGAGGGTGTCAGATTCTAGAGAATCTAAATCCCTCTTATGGTCTGCATATGATGTACATAAACACAGCATCACATATACTTCTAAAAATTTAAAGAAAGGTGGGACCACTGAAAGGGCTCAACAATTACCATCACTGTCTCCACTTCCAGAGAACCTGGGATCAACTACCAGCAACTATATGGTGGCCCATCTGCAGTTCCAGGGGATCAGACAGACAGACAGACAGACAGAGATAAGGATGGCAGGCCTGCCAGGTCTTTCTTTCTTACTTATCCTGTTTAAAAAATGTTTATTTATTTATTTTTTATGTATTTATGTATTTATTAGATATAAGTACACTGTAGCTGTTCAGACACTCCAGAAGAGTGTGTCAGATTCTGGAGAAACTAAATCCCTCTTATGGTCTGCATATGATGTACATAAACACAGCCTCACGTATAATTCTAAAAATTTAAAGATGGGTGGGACCACTGAAAGGGCTTAACAATTAACATCATTGTCTCCTCTTCCAGAGAACCTGGGATCAACTACCAGCAACTATATTGTGGCCCATATCCAGTTCCAGAGGTTCAGAGAGACAGACAGACAGACAGAGATACGGATGGCAGGCCTGCCTGATTTTTCTTTCTTTCTTATCCTTTATAAAAAATGTTTATTTATTTATTAATTTATTTATTTATGAATTTATTAGATATAAGTACACTGTAGCTGTCTTCAGACACTCCAGTAGACGGTGTCAGATTCTGAAAAATCTAAAACCATCTTCTGGTCTGCATATGATGTACATAAACACAGTCTCAGATATACTTCAAAAAATTTAATGAAGGGTGGGGCCACTGAAAGGGCTCAACAATTATCAGCATTATCTCCTCTTCCAGAGAACCTGGGATCAACTACCATCAACTATATGGTGGCTCATTTCTAGTTCCCAGGGATCAGACAGACAGACAGACACACAGACAGAGATATGGATGGCAGGCCTGCCTGGTCTTTCTTTCTTTCTTATCCTTTTTAAAAAATGTTTATTTATTTATTTATTTATTTATTTATTTATTTATTTATTTATTAGATATAAGTACACTGTAGCTCTCTTAGACACTCCAGAAGAGGGTGTCAGGTTCTGGAGAATCTAAATCCCTCTTATGGTCTGCATATGATGTACATAAACACAGCCTCACATACAGTTCTAAACATTTAAAGATGGGTGGGGCAATTGAAAGGGCTCAACAATGAACAGCATTGTCTCCTCTTCCAGAGAACCTGGGAAAAATTAACAGCAAATATATGGTGGCCCATATCCAGTTCCAGAGGTTCAGACAGACAGACAGACAGACAGAGATAAGGATGGCAGGCCTGCCTGATTTTTCTTTCTTTCTTATCCTTTATAAAAATGATTATTTATTTATTAATTTATTTATTTATGTATTTATTAGATATAAGTACACTGTAGCTGTCTTCAGACACTCCAGTAGACGGTGTCAGATTCTGAAAAATCTAAAACCATCTTCTGGTCTGCATATGATGAACATAAACACAGCCTCAGATATACTTCAAAAAATTTAATGAAGGGTGGGGCCACTGAAAGGGCTCAACAATTAACAGCATTATCTCCTCTTCCAGAGAACCTGGGATCAACTACCAGCAACTATATGGTGGCTCATTTCAAGTTCCCAGGGATCAGACAGACAGACAGACAGACAGACACACAGACAGAGATATGGATGGCAGGCCTGCCTGATCTTTCTTTCTTGCTTATCCTTTTTAAAAAATGTTTATTTTTTATTTATTTATGTATCTATTAGATATAAGTACACTGTAGCTGTCTTTAGACACTCCAGAAGAGGGTGTCAGGTTCTGGAGAATCTAAATCCCTCTTATGGTCTGCATATGACGAACATAAACACAGCCTCACATACGGTTCTAAACATTTAAAGATGGGTGGGGCCATTGAAAGGGCTCAACAATGAACAGCATTGTCTCCTCTTCCAGAGAACCTCGGCTCAACTACTAGCAAATATATGGTGGCCCATCTCCAGTTCCCAGGGATCAGACAGACAGACAGACAGACAGACAGAGATAAGGATGGCAGGCCTGCCTGGTCTTTCTTTCTTCCTTATCCTTTTTAAAAAATGTTTATTTAATTATTTATTTATGTATTTATTAGATATAAGTACACTGTAGCTGTCTTCAGACACTCCAGAAGAGGGTGTCAGATTCTGGAGATTCTAAATCCCTCTTATGGCCTGCATATTATGTACATAAACACAGCCTCACATATACTTCTAAAAATTTATAGATGGGTGGGACCACTGAAAGGGCTCAACAATTACCATCACTGTCTCCACTTCCAGAGAACCTTGGATCAACTATCAGCAACTATATATTGGCCCAACTCCAGTTCCAGGGGATCAGACAGGCTGTCAGACAGACAGACAGACAGACAGAGATAAGGATGGCAGGACTGCCTGGTCTTACTTTCTTTCTTATCCTGTTTAAAAAATGTTTATTTATTTATTTATTTATTTATTTATTTATTTATTTATTTATTTATTTATGTATTAGATATAAGTACACTGTAGCTGTCTTAGACACTCCAGAAGAGGGTGTCAGGTTCTGTAGAATCTAAATCCCTCTTATGGTCTGCATATGATGTACATAAACACAGCCTAACATACAGTTCTAAATATTTAAAGATGGATGGGGCCATTGAAAGGGCTCAACAATGAACAGCATTGTCTCCTCTTCCAGAAAACCTCGGTTCAACTACCAGAAACTATATGGTGGCCCATCTCTAGTTCCAGGGGATCAGACAGACAGACAGACAGACAGACAGAGATAAGGATGGCAGCCCTGCCTGGTCTTTCTTTCTTTCTTATCCTTTTGAAAAAATGTTTACTTATTTATTTATTTATGTATTTATTAGAAATAAGTAAACTGTAGCTGTCTTCAGACACTCCAGAAGAGGGTGTCAGATCCTGGAGAATCTAAATCCCTGTTATGGCCTGCATATGATGTACATAAACACAGACTCACGTATACTTCTAAAAATTTAAAGACGTGTGGGGCCACTGAGAGGGCTCAACAATTAACAGCATTGTCTCATCTTCCAGAGAACCTGGGATCAACTACCAGCAACTATATGGTGGCCCATCTCCAGTTCCAGTGGATCAGAAAGACAGACAGACAGACAGACAGACAGAGATAAGGATGGCAGGCCTGCCTGGTCTTTCTTTATTTCTTATCCTTTATAAAAAATGTTTATTTATTTATTTATTTATTTATTTATTTATTTTTGTATTTATTAGATATAAGTACACTGTAGCCGTCTTCAGACACTCCAGAAGAGGGTGTCAGATTCTGGAGAATCTAAATCCCTCTTAAGGTCTGCATATGATGTACATAAACACAGCCTCACATATACTTCTAAAAATTTAAAGATGGGTGGGACCACTGAAAGGGCTCAACAATTACCATCACTGTCTCCACTTCCAGAGAACCTGGGATCAACTACCATCAACTATATGGTGGCTCATTTCTAGTTCCCAGGGATCAGACAGACAGACAGACACACAGTCAGAGATATGGATGGCAGGCCTGCCTGGTCTTTCTTTCTTTCTTATTCTTTTTAAAAAATGTTTATTTATTTATTTATTTATTTATTTATTTATTTATTAGATATAAGTACACTGTAGCTCTCTTAGACACTCCAGAAGAGGGTGTCAGGTTCTGGAGAATCTAAATCCCTCTTATGGTCTGCATATGATGTACATAAACACAGCCTCACATACAATTCTAAACATTTAAAGATGGGTGGGGCAATTGAAAGGGCTCAACAATGAACAGCATTGTCTCCTCTTCCAGAGAACCTGGGAAAAATTAACAGCAAATATATGGTGGCCCATATCCAGTTCCAGAGGTTCAGACAGACAGACAGACAGACAGACAGACAGAGATAAGGATGGCAGGCCTGCCTGATTTTTCTTTCTTTCTTATCCTTTATAAAAAATGTTTATTTATTTATGTATTTATTAGATATAAGTACACTGTAGCTGTCTTCAGACACTCCAGTAGACGGTGTCAGATTCTGAAAAATCTAAAACCATCTTCTGGTCTGCATATGATGAACATAAACACAGCCTCAGATATACTTCAAAAAATTTAATGAAGGGTGGGGCCACTGAAAGGGCTCAACAATTAACAGCATTATCTCCTCTTCCAGAGAACCTGGGATCAACTACCAGCAACTATATGGTGGCCTATCTTCAGTTCCAAAGGATCATATAGAGAGACATACAGACACACAGACAGAGATATGGATGGCAGGCCTGCCTGATCTTTCTTTCTTGCTTATCCTTTTTAAAAAATGTTTATTTTTTATTTATTTATGTATCTATTAGATATAAGTACACTGTAGCTGTCTTTAGACACTCCAGAAGAGGGTGTCAGGTTCTGGAGAATCTAAATCCCTCTTATGGTCTGCATATGACGAACATAAACACAGCCTCACATACAGTTCTAAACATTTAAAGATGGGTGGGGCCATTGAAAGGGCTCAACAATGAACAGCATTGTCTCCTCTTCCAGAGAACCTCGGCTCAACTACCAGCAAATATATGGTGGCCCATCTCCAGTTCCCAGGGATCAGACAGACAGACAGACAGACAGAGATAAGGATGGCAGGCCTGCCTGGTCTTTCTTTCTTCCTTATCCTTTTTAAAAAATGTTTATTTAATTATTTATTTATGTATTTATTAGATATAAGTACACTGTAGCTGTCTTCAGACACTCCAGAAGAGGGTGTCAGATTCTGGAGATTCTAAATCCCTCTTATGGCCTGCATATTATGTACATAAACACAGCCTCACATATACTTCTAAAAATTTATAGATGGGTGGGACCACTGAAAGGGCTCAACAATTACCATCACTGTCTCCACTTCCAGAGAACCTTGGATCAACTATCAGCAACTATATATTGGCCCAACTCCAGTTCCAGGGGATCAGACAGGCTGTCAGACAGACAGACAGACAGACAGAGATAAGGATGGCAGGACTGCCTGGTCTTACTTTCTTTCTTATCCTGTTTAAAAAATGTTTATTTATTTATTTATTTACTTATTTATTTATTTATTTATTTATTTATTTATTTATGTATTAGATATAAGTACACTGTAGCTGTCTTAGACACTCCAGAAGAGGGTGTCAGGTTCTGTAGAATCTAAATCCCTCTTATGGTCTGCATATGATGTACATAAACACAGCCTAACATACAGTTCTAAATATTTAAAGATGGATGGGGCCATTGAAAGGGCTCAACAATGAACAGCATTGTCTCCTCTTCCAGAAAACCTCGGTTCAACTACCAGAAACTATATGGTGGCCCATCTCCAGTTCCAGGGGATCAGACAGACAGACAGACAGACAGACAGAGATAAGGATGGCAGCCCTGCCTGGTCTTTCTTTCTTTCTTATCCTTTTGAAAAAATGTTTACTTATTTATTTATTTATTTATGTATTTATTAGAAATAAGTAAACTGTAGCTGTCTTCAGACACTCCAGAAGAGGGTGTCAGATCCTGGAGAATCTAAATCCCTGTTATGGCCTGCATATGATGTACATAAACACAGACTCACGTATACTTCTAAAAATTTAAAGACGTGTGGGGCCACTGAGAGGGCTCAACAATTAACAGCATTGTCTCATCTTCCAGAGAACCTGGGATCAACTACCAGCAACTATATGGTGGCCCATCTCCAGTTCCAGTGGATCAGAAAGACAGACAGACAGACAGACAGACAGAGATAAGGATGGCAGGCCTGCCTGGTCTTTCTTTATTTCTTATCCTTTATAAAAAATGTTTATTTATTTATTTATTTATTTATTTATTTATTTATTTTTGTATTTATTAGATATAAGTACACTGTAGCCGTCTTCAGACACTCCAGAAGAGGGTGTCAGATTCTGGAGAATCTAAATCCCTCTTAAGGTCTGCATATGATGTACATAAACACAGCCTCACATATACTTCTAAAAATTTAAAGATGGGTGGGACCACTGAAAGGGCTCAACAATTACCATCACTGTCTCCACTTCCAGAGAACCTGGGATCAACTACCAGCAACTATATGGTGGCCCATCTGCAGTTCCAGGGGATCAGACAGGCTGTCAGACAGACAGACAGACAGACAGAGATAAGGATGGCAGGACTGCCTGGTCTTACTTTCTTTCTTATCCTGTTTAAAAAATGTTTATTTATTTATTTATTTATTTATTTATTTATTTATTTATTTATGTATTTATTAGATATAAGTACAATGTAGCTGTCTTCAGACACTCCAGAAGAGGGTGTCAGATTCTGGAGAATCTAAATCCCTCTTATGGTCTGCATATGATGTACATAAACACAGCCTCACATATACATCTAAAAATTTAAAGATGGGTGAGAGCAATGAAAGGGCTCAACAATTAACAGCATTGTCTCCTCTTCCAGAGAACCTGGGATCAACTACCAGCAACTATATGGTGGCCCATCTACAGTTCCAGGGGATCAGACAGACAGACAGACAGACAGACAGAGATAAGGATTGCAGGCCTGCCTGGTCTTTCTTTCTTTCTTGTCCTTTTTAAAAAATGTTTATTTATTTATGTATTTATTATATATAAGTACACTGTAGCTATCTACAGACACTCCAGAAGAGGGTGTCAGATTCTGAAGAATCAAAAACCATCTTATGGTCTGCATATGATGTACATAAACACAGCCTCATATATACTTCTAAAAATTTAAAGATGGGTGGGGCCACTGAAAGGGCTCAACAATTAAGAGCATTGTCTCCTCTTCCAGAGAACCTGGGATCAACTACCAGCAACTATATGGTGGCCTATCTTCAGTTCCAAAGGATCATATAGAGAGACAGACAGACAGACAGAAATGAGGATGGCAGGCCTGCCTGGTCTTTCTTTCTTTCTTATCCATTTGAAAAAATGTTTACTTATTAATTAATTAATTAATTTATTTATTTATTTATTTATTAGATATAAGTACACTGTAGCTGTCTTCAGACACTCCAGAAGATGGTGTCAGATTCTGGAGAATCTAAATACCTCTTATGGTCTGCATATGATGTACATAAACACAGACTCAAGTATACTTCTAAAAATTTAAAGATGGGTGGGGCCACTGAATGGGCTCAACAATTAACAGCGTTGTCT
Source organism: Mus caroli (assembly GCF_978045245.1). Taxonomy (NCBI): domain Eukaryota; kingdom Metazoa; phylum Chordata; class Mammalia; order Rodentia; family Muridae; genus Mus; species Mus caroli. Next base: position 78,914 of record NW_028227313.1, on the reverse strand, counting down.
CCTCTTCCAGAGAACCTAAGATCAACTACCAGCAACTATATGGTGGCCCATCTGCAGTTCCAGGGGATCAGACAGACAGACAGACAGACAGAGATAAGGATGGCAGGCCTGCCTGGTCTTTCTTTCTTAGTTATCCTGTTTAAAAAATGTTTATTTATTGATTTTTTTTTTATTTATGTATTTATTAGATATAAGTACACTGTAACTGTCTTCAGACACTCCAGAAGAGGATGTCAGATACTGGAGAATTTAAATCACTCTTATGGTCTGCATATGATGTACATAAATACAGCCTCACATTTACCTCTAAAAATTTAAAGATGGTTGGGGCCACTGAAAGGGCTCAACAATTCACAGCATTGTCTCCTCTTCCAGAGAACCTGGGAAAAACTACCAGCAAATATATGGTGGCCCATATCCAGTTCCAGAGGATCAGACAGACAGACAGACAGACAGACAGACAGACAGAGATAAGGATGGCAGGCCTGCCTGATTTTTCTTTCTTTCTAATCCTTTTTAAAATATGTTTATTTATTTATTAATTTATTTATTTATGTATTTATTAGATATAAATACACTATAGCTGTCTTCAGACACTCCAGTAGAGGGTGTCAGATTCTGAAGAATCTAAAACCATCTTATGGTCTGCATATGATGTACATAAACACAGCCTGAGATATACTTCTAAAAATTTAATGAAGGGTGGGGCCACTGAAAGGGCTCAACAATTAACAGCATTATGTCCTCTTCCAGAGAACCTGGGATCAACTACCAGCAATTATATGGTGGCTCATCTCCAGTTCCCAGGGATCAGACAGACAGACAGACAAACAGACAAGGATGGCAGGCCTGCCTGGTTTTTCTTTCTTTCTTATTCTTTTTAAAACATGTTTATTTATTTATTTATGTATTTATTAGATATAAGTACACTGTAGCTGTCTTCAGACACTCCAGAAGAGGGATCAGATTCTGGAGAATCTAAATCCCTCTTATGGTCTGCATATGATGTATATATACACAGCCTCACCAATACTTCTAAAAATTTAAAATGGGTGGTGCCACTGAAAGGGCTCAAAAATTAACAGCCTTGTCTCCTCTTGCAGAGAAACTGGGATCAACTACCAGCAACTATATGGTGGCCCATCTCCAGTTCCAGGGTATCAGACAGACAGACAGACAGAGATAAGGATAGCAGGCCTTCCTGGTCTTTCTTTTTTTCTTATCCTTTTTAATAATGTTTATTTATTTATTTATTTATGTATTTATTAGATATAAGTACACTGTAGCTGTCTTCAGACACTCCAGATGAGGGTGTCAGATTCTGGAGAATCTAAATCCCTCTTATGGTCTGAATATGATGTACATAAACACAGACTCACATTTACTTCCAAAAATTAAAGATGTGTGGGGCCACTGAAAGGGCTCAACCATTAACAGCATTGTCTCCTCTTCCAGAGAACCTGGGATCAACTACCAGCAACTATATGGTGGCACATCTCCAGTTCCAGGGGATCAGACAGAGAGACAGACAGACAGACATATAGATATAACGATGGCAGGCCTGCCTGGTCTTTCTTTCTTTCTTATCCTTTTTAAGAAATGTTTATTTACTTATTTATGTATTTATTAGATAAAAGTACACTGTAGCTGTCTTCAGACACTCCAGAAGGTTTTATAAAACCTTTATAAAAAGGTTTTATAAAAAGTGTTAAAGTTTTTAAAAATTAAAAAAAAAAATACCAGATCACCATCACACAGCATTGGCTGTCTTCAGGTTTATCCTTTCAGCCTCCAAAACAAAAAGCAATGGCTGGCTGTCTTCAGGTGTATCCTATTCTCCAGTCTTATTTCCAACCTAAGAGCTGGGCTGAGCTGCCTCATTATGTAATTGCAAACCTTCCTTGGTTTGTCTTTTCCATTTCTAAGACTAACAGGCCTTTTTCTATTTAGAGAATATGCTCATGACTGTACTTTAGATATAGTAAATATAACTGTTGCTTATAAAACTTGTTTTCTAGGAATTTTTAAAGGGCAATGGCAGAGTTTATTTTTTAAAAATATTTTGCATTTATTTATTTGTGTGAGTGATGAAGCTCAGGTCTTCAAACTCGTCAGGAGGTATGATTACCTCCCCTCTCTCTCAACCCCTCTCTCTCCTCTCTCAATGATTGTGTAAGAATGTTTTGCATGTGTATGCTGTGTCCACAGACTCCAGAACACAGTATTAGATCCCCTGGAACTGGAGATGGGCCACCATATATAATACTGGTAATTGAGCCCAGGTTCTCTGGAAGAGGAGACAATGCTCTTAATTGTTGAGCCCTCTCTGTAGCCACATCTTTCTTTTTTTTTTTGAGTATATGTGAGGCTGTTTTTATATACATCATATGCAGACAATAAGAATGATTTAGATTCTTCAGAATCTGACACCCTCTTCTGGACTGTCTGAAGATAGCTACAGCATACTTAAATATAATAAATATATAAAACTTTAAAAAGAAAAAGAAAAGTAAAAAAGAAAGAACAGGCCTGCCATATGCATGTTCATAGAGGAAAATGGAAGAGACCCCAATCTACCCTCAGCAGGGTGCTTCCTTCTGGATGGTAGCTCACAGTTTCATCCCAGCAAGACAGGCAAATCACTGAGTTCAAGGACAGTAAGGTTCAGGACAGCCAAGGTTAGGAAGGAAAAGGGGCTATGTTGAGAATACAAACCGACAAAACAACAACTAGGAAAAAGAAGTGACAGTGTAACTTGGGGTAGGGTACCAAAAAGAGAAAGCTTTCTGTTACCACTTACAAACAGCAGTAGACTTGCACCCTTCTGCCCAGGTCCCTGCCTTCCTTTCTAGGAATTCTAAGGATGCCAGGGGGTGGGGCAATCCAGATTAACTTTTTAATAACAAAGACTTGGTCTTTGATGTCTAGAGGAAGCCCTTCTCAGTGCCTTTAACTACCACTGAACTTTCAGGGCTGTGACTCAACTGTAACAAGGAACAGGGCTAAGAACCTGCAGCCTTTGAAAACAACTATTTTTTTAAAGAGGGGGACACAAATCAGCAGTAGAACCCCTCAGGTTCAGCCATAATACTTGTTAGGGAAACAGCCTCAATGTCCGGAGCTGAGGTCTCATGGGTGAACTGCTTCAAGCTCTGAGTATCATTGAAAGAAAGAAAAGTTATCATGTGGTTGCTTAATTTATTTATTTTATTATTTCTATTTTTTGTTTTCTTTTGTTTTGTTTTAGAAAAGGCCTCAGTCTGTAGCTATGGCTGACCTAGGACAGACTACATGTGTTAATTAGGGTTTCACAGTTGAGAAACAGACCATACCTATGTAAGACTTAGAAAACCCAACAGTCAGTGGTGGCTTGAGCTCTTAATGAGAGCACTCTGGAGGCAGAAGCAGTCAGTTTCTGAGTTCGAGGCCAGCCTGGTTAAAGACAGGGATAGGCAGGGCTAGGCAAGGCAGGGCTGGGCTAGGCTAGGCAAGGCAAGGGGCTAGGCTAGGCTACGCAAGGGGCTAGGCAAGACAGACAGACAGAGAGAAAGACAGACAAGGATGGAAGGCCTGCCTGGTTTTTCTTTCTTCCTTATCCCTTTTAAAAAATGTTTATTTATTTATTTATTTATTTATTTATTTATTTATTTATGTATTTATTAGATATAAGTACACTGTAGCTGTCTTCAGACACTCCAGAAGAGGGTGTCAGATTCTGGAGAATCTAAATCCCTCTTATGGTCTGCATATGATGTACAAAAACACAGCCTCACATATACTTCTAAAAATTTAAAGATGGGTGGGGCCACTGAAAGGGCTCAACAATTAAGAGCATTGTCTCCTCTTCCAGTGAACCTAGGATCAACTACCAGCAACTATAAGGTAGCCCATCTCCAGTTCCCGGGGATCCGACAGACAGACAGACAGACAGAGATAAGGATGGCAGGCCTGCCTGGTCTTTCTTTCTTACTTATCCTTTTTAAAACATGTTTATTTCTTTATTTATGTATTTATTAGATATAAGTACATTGTAGCTGTCTTCAGACACTCCAGTAGAGTGTGTCAGATTCTGGAGAATCTAAATCCCTCTTATGGTCTGCATATGATGTACATAAACACAGCCTCACATATACTTCTAAAAATTTAAAGATGGGTGGGGCCACTGTAAGGGCTCAACAATTAACAGCATTGTCTCCTCTTCCAGAGAACCTGGGATCAAGTACCAGCAAAAATATGGTGGCCCTTCTCCAGTTTCAGGGGATCAGACAGACAGACAGACAAACAGACAAGGATGGCAGGCCTGCCTGGTTTTTCTTTCTTTCTTATCCTTTTTAAAACATGTTTATTTATTTATTTATGTATTTATTAGATATAAGTACACTGTAGCTGTCTTCAGACACTCCAGAAGAGGGATCAGATTCTGGAGAATGTAAATCCCTCTTATGGTCTGCATATGATGTACATAAACACAGCCTCACAAATACTTCTAAAAATTTAAAGATGGGTGGTGCCACTGAAAGGGCTCAAAAATTTACAGCCTTGTCTCCTCTTGCAGAGAATCTGGGATCAACTACCAGCAACTATATGGTGGCCCACTCCAGTTCCAGGGTATCAGACAGACAGACAGACAGACAGAGATAAGGATGGCAGGCCTTCCTGGTCTTTCTTTTTTTCTTATCCTTTTTAATAATGCTTATTTATTTATTTATTTATTTATTTATTTATTTATTTATGTATTTATTAGATATAAGTACACTGTAGCTGTCTTCAGACACTCCAGAAGAGAGTGTCAGATTCTGGAGAATCTAAATCCCTCTTATTGTCTGCATATGATGTACATAAACACAGCCTCACATTTACTTCTAAAAATTAAAGATGGGTGTTGCCACTGAACGGCTCAAAAATTAACAGCATTGTCTCCACTTCCAGAGAACCTGAGATCAACTACCAGCAACTATATGGTGGCCCATCTCCAGTTCCAGGGGATCAGACAGAGAGACAGACATACAGACAGATAGAGATAAGGATGGCAGGCCTGCTTCGTCTTTCTTTCTTTCTTATCCTTTTTAAGAAATGTTTATTTATTTATTTATGTATTTATTAGATATAAGTACACTGTAGCTGTCTTCAGACATCAGGAAGAAGGTGTCAGATTCTGGAGAATCTAAATCCCTCTTATGGTCTGAATATGATGTACATAAACACAGACTCACATTTACTTCAAAAAATTAAAGATGTGTGGGGCCACTGTATGGGCTCAACCATTAACAGCATTGTCTCCTCTTCCAGAGAACCTGGGATCAACTAACAGCAACTATATGGTGGCCCATCTCCAGTTCCAGAGGATCAGACAGAGAGACAGACAGACAGACATATAGAGATAACGATGGCAGGCCTGCCTGGTCTTTCTTTCTTATCCTTTTTAAGAAATGTTTATTTACTTATTTATGTATTTATTAGATAAAAGTACACTGTAGCTGTCTTCAGACACTCCAGAAGAGGGTGTCAGATTCTGGAGAATCTAAATCCCTCTTATGGTCTGCATATGATGTACATAAACACAGCCTCACATATACTTCTAAAAATTTACAGATGGGTGGAGCCACTGAAAGGGCTCAACAATTAACCGCATTGTCTCCTCTTCCAGAGAACCTGGGATCAACTAACAGCACCTATATGGTGGCCCATCTCCAGTTCCAGGGTATCAGACAGATAGACAGACAGACAGACAGAGAGACAGAGATAAGGAAGGCAGGCCTCCCTGGTCTTTCTTTCTTTCTTATCCTTTTTAAAAAATGTTTATTTATATATTTATTTATTTATTTATTTATTTATTTATTTATTTATTTATTAGATATAAGTACACTGTGTCTGTCTTCAGACACTCCAGAAGATGGTGTCAGATTCTGGAGAATCTAAATCCCTCTTATGGTCTGTATATGATGTACATAAACATAGCCTCACATATACTTCAAAAATTTAAAGATGTATGGGGTCACTGAAAGGGCTCAACAATTAACAGCATTATCTCCTCTTCCAGACAACCTGGGATCAACTACCAGCAACTATATGGTGGCTCATCTCCAGTTCTAAGGTATCAGACAGAAAGACAGACAGATAGACAGACAAGGGTGGCAGGCTTGCCTGGTTTTTTTTCTTTCTCATCCTTTTTAAAAATGTTTATTTATTTATTTATGTATTTATTAAATATAAGTACACTTTAGCGGTCTTCAGACACTCCAGGAGAGGGTGTCAGATTCTGGATAATCTAAATCCCTCTTATGGTGTGCATATGATGTACATAAACACAGACTCACATTTACTTCCAAAAATTTAAAGATGTGTGGGGCCACTAAAAGGGCTCAACAATTAACAGCATTGTCTCCTCTTCCAGAGAACCTGGGATCAACTACCAGCAACTATATTGTGGCCCATCTCCAGTTCCAGTGGATCAGAAAGACAGACAGACAGACAGACAGAGATAAGGATGCCAGGCCTGCCTGGTCTTTCTTTATTTCTTATCCTTTAAAAAAAAATGTTTATTTATTTATTTATTTATTTATTTATTTATTTATTTATGTATTTATTAGATATAAGTACACTGTAGCTGCCTTCAGACACTCCAGAAGAGGGTTTCAGATTCTGGAGGATCTAAATCCCTCTTATGGTCTGCATATGATGTACATAAACACAGCCTCACATATACTTCTAAAAATTTAAAGATTGGTGGGACCACTGAAAGGGCTCAACAATTACCATCACTGTCTCCACTTCCAGAGAACCTGGTATCAAATATCAGCAACTATATAGTGGCCCACCTCCAGTTCCAGGGGATCAGACAGACTGTCAGACAGACAGACAGAGATAAGGATGGCAGGCTTGCCTGGTCTTTCTTTCTTTCTTATCCTTTTGAAAAAATGTTTGCTTATTTATTTATTTATGTATTTATTAGATATAAGTACACTGTAGCTGTCTTCAGACACTCCAGAAGACGGTGTCAGATTCTGGAGAATCTTAATCCCTCTTTTGGCCTGCATATTATGTACATAAACACAGACTCACGTATACTTCTAAAAATTTAAAGATGTGTTGGGCCACTGAGAAGAATGGGAGGGTAGGGAATTGGGGGGAGGTATGGGGGACTTTTGGGATAGCATTGGAAATGTAATTGAGGAAAATATGTAAAAAAAAAAAACAGTAAAAAAAAAACAAAACAATTAACAGCATTGTCTCCTCTTCTAGAGAATCTGGGATCAACTACCAGCAACTATATGGTGGCCCTTCTCCAGTTCCAGGGTATCAGACAGACAGACAGACAGACAGACAGAGATAAGGATGGCAGGCCTGCCTGGTCTTTCTTTCTTTCTTATCCTTTTAAAAAAAATGTTTATTTATATATTTATTTATTTATTTATTTATTTATTTATTTATTTATTTATTAGATATAAGTACACTGTAGCTATCTTTAGACACTCCAGAAGAGGGTGTCAGATTCTGGAGAATCTAAATCCCTCTTACGATCTGCATATGATGTATATAAACACAGCCTCACATTTTCTTCTAAAAATTTAAAGATGGGTGTGGCTTGGAATAAGATGAGTAACCCTGAAAAAGTCAAAAAATGAAAAATCACACTGTAGGATTTGGAATATGGTGAGAAACCCTGAAAAAGTCGAAAAATGAGAAAAGCATGCAGGAGTACCTGGAATATGGTGAGAAACACTGAAAAAGTCTTAAATGAGAATATCACACTCTAGGACTTGGAATATGGTGAGAAACCCTGAAAATGTGGAAAAATGAGAAAATCATGCAGTAGGACCCAGAATATGGTGAGAAACCCTGAAAAAAAAGTCAAAAAATAAGAAAATCACGCAGTAGGACCTGGAAGGTGGTGAGAAACCCTGAAAAAGTCGAAAAATGAGAAAATCAATCTGTAGGATCTGGAATATGGTGAGAAACCCTGAAAAATTCGAAAAAAGCAAAAATCACACTCTAGGACTTGGAATATGTTGAGAAACCCTGAAAAAGTCAAAAAATGAGAAAATCACACTGTAGGACTTGGAATATGGTGAGAAACCCTGAAAAAGTCAAAAAATGAGAAAAATCACACTGTAGTACATGGAATATTGTGAGAAACTCTGAAAAAGTCGCAAATTAGAAAATGACAGTGTAGGACCTGGAATATGTTGAGAAAACCTGAAATATTCAAAAAATGAGAAAATGACAATGTAGAACCTGGAATAAGTAAGAAACCCCGAAAATTTTAAAAAAAGAGAAAATCGCACTGTAGGACCTGGAATATGGTGAGAAACAGTGAAAAAGTCAAAAAATGAGAATATCACACTCTAGGACTTGGAATATGGTGAGAAACCCTGAAAAAGTCAAAACATGAGATATTCATGCAGTAGGACCCAGAATATGGTGAGAAACCCTGAAAGAAGTCGGAAAATGAGAAAATCAGGCAGTAGGACTTGGAAGCTATTGAGAAACCCTGAAAAAGACGAAAAGTGAGAATAACAAACTGTAGGACCTGGAATCTGTTGAGAAACCCTGAAAAATTCGAAAAAAGCAAAAATAACACTCTAGGACTTGGAATGTGATGAGAAATCCTGAAAAAGTAAAAAAATGAGAAAATCACACTGTAGTACCTGGAATATGGTAAAAAAGTATTAAAATGAGAAAATCACACAGTAGGACCTGGAATATGGTGAGAAACTCTGAAAAAGTCGAAAACATGAGAAAATCACGCAGTAGCCTGGAATATGGTGAGAAACCCTGAAAAAGTCGAAAAATGAGAAAATCACGCAGTAGTACCTGGAATATGGTGAGAAACACTGAAAAAGTCTTAAAATGAGAAAATCACACTGTAGGACCTGGAATATGGTGAGAAACTCTAAAAATGTCGAAAAATAAGAAATTCACACTTGTAGGACCTGCAATATGGTGAGAAACCCTGAAAAAGTCAAAAAATGAGAAAATCACACTGTAGGACTTGGAATAAAATGAGAAACCGTGAAAAAGACAAACAATGACAAAAGTACACGGTAGGAGATGGAATATGGAGAGAAACCGTTAAAAAGTAGAAAAATAAGATATACACACTTGTAGGACATGCAATATGGTGAGAGACCCTGAAAAAGTCTTAAATGAGAAAATCACACTGTAGTACCTGGAATATGGTGAGAAACCCTGAAAAAGTCCAAAAATAAGAAATTCACACGTGTAGGACCTGCAATATGGTGAGAAACCCTGAAAAAGTTGAAAAATGAGAAAATCACACTGTAGGACTTGGAATAAGATGAGACACCCTGAAAAAGTCAAAAAATGAGAAAATTTCACTGTAGGACTTGGAATAAGATGAGAAACCCTGAAAAAGTTGAAAAATGAGAAAATCACAATGTAGAAGATGGAATATGGTGAGCAATCCTGAAAAAGTCAAAAAATGAGAAAATCACACTTTGGAACCTGGAATATGGTGAGAAACTCTGAAAAAGGCGAAAAATTGGAAAAATCACACTCTAGGACTTGGAATATGATGAGAAACCCTGAAAAAGTCAAAAATGAGAAAATCACACTGTAGTAGCTGGAATATGGTGAGAAACATTGAAAAAGTCTCAAAATGAGAAAATCACACAGTTGGACCTGCAATATGGTGAGAAACACTGAAACAGTCGAAAAATAAGAAAATCAAACTTGTAGTCCCTGCAATATGGTGAGAAACCCTGAAAAATTCCAAAAATGAGAAAATCACACTGTAAGATTTAGAATATGATGAGAAACACTGAAAAAGTCAAAAAATGAGAAAAATACACTGTAGAAGCTGGAATATGGTGAGTAAACCCTGAAAAAGTCGAAAAATAAGAAAATCACACTTGTAGAACCTCCAATATGTTGAGAAACCCTGAAAAAGTCTTAAAATGAGAAAATAACACTGTAGGACTTGGAATAAGATGAGAAACCCTAAAAAAGTCGAAAAATGAGAAAAATACACTGAAGGAGTTGGAATATGTTGAGAAACCCTGAAAAAGTCTTAAAATGAGAAAATCGCACTGTAGGACCTGGAATATGGTGAGAAACCCTGAAATATCGAAAAATAAGAAAATCAAACTTGTAGTACCTGTAATATGGTGAGAAACCCTGAAAAAGTAAAAAAATGAGAAAATCACAATATAGGACTTGGAATAAGATGAGAATCTGTGAAAAAGACAAAAAAATGACAAAACACACTGTAGGAGCTTGAATATGGTGAGAAACCCTGAAAAAGTCGAAAAATGAGAAAAACACACTGTAGGACCTGGAATATGGTGAGAAACACTGAAAAATTCAAAAAATGAGAAAATCACACAGTAGGACCTGAAATATGGAGAGAAACCCTGAAACAGTCGAAATATAAGAAAATCAAACTTGAAGTACCTGCAATATGGTGAGAAACCCTGAAAAAGTCGAAAAATGAAAAAATCACACTGTAGGATTTGGAATATGATGAGAAACCATGAAAAAGTCAAAAATGAGAAAAATATACTGTAGGAGTTGGAATGTGGTGAGAAAACCTGAAAAAGTCGAAGAATAAGAAAATCACACAAGTAGGACCTCCAATATGGTGAGAAACCCTGAAAAAGTCGAAAAATGAGACAATTACAGACTAGGACATGGAATATGGTAAGAAACCCTTTAAAAGTCGGAAAAAGAGAAAATCACACTGTAGGATTTGGAATATGATGAGAAAACCTGAAAAAGTCAAAAAATGAGAAAATCACACTGTAGTACCTGGAGTATGGTGAGAAACACTGAAAAAGTCTAAAAATAAGATAAAACTTGTAGTACCTGAAATATGGTGAGAAACCCTGAAAAAGTCGAAAAATGAGAAAATCACACTGGAGGACTTCGAATATGATGAGAAACCGTGAAAAAGTAAAAAAATAAGAAAAATACACTGTAGGAACTGGAATATGGAGAGAAACCCTGAAAAGGTTAAAAAATTAGAAAATCACAATTGTAGGACCTCCAATATGGTGAGAAACCCTGAAAAAGTCGAAAAATGAGAAAAACACACTGTAGGACCTGGAATATGGTGAGAAACACTGAAAAATTCAAAAAATGAGAAAATCACACAGTAGGACCTGAAATATGGAGAGAAACCGTGAAACAGTCGAAATATAAGAAAATCAAACTTGAAGTACCTGCAATATGGTGAGAAACCCTGAAAAAGTCGAAAAATGAAAAAATCACACTGTAGGATTTGGAATATGATGAGAAACCATGAAAAAGTCAAAAATGAGAAAAATATACTGTAGGAGTTGGAATGTGGTGAGAAAACCTGAAAAAGTCGAAGAATAAGAAAATCACACAAGTAGGGACCTCCAATATGGTGAGAAACCCTGAAAAAGTCGAAAAATGAGACAATTACAGACTAGGACATGGAATATGTTAAGAAACCCTTTAAAAGTCGGAAAAAGAGAAAATCACACTGTAGGATTTGGAATATGATGAGAAAACCTGAAAAAGTCAAAAATGAGAAAATCACACTGTAGTACCTGGAATATTGTGAGAAAACACTGAAAAAGTCTAAAAATGAGAAAATCACACAGTAGGACTTGGAATATGGTGAGAAACCCTGAAAAAGTCAAAAAATGAGAAAATCACACTGTAGTACATGGAATATTGTGAGAAACTCTGAAAAAGTCGCAAATTAGAAAATGACAGTGTAGGACCTGGAATATGTTGAGAAAACCTGAAATATTCAAAAAATGAGAAAATGACAATGTAGAACCTGGAATAAGTAAGAAACCCCGAAAATTTTAAAAAAAGAGAAAATCGCACTGTAGGACCTGGAATATGGTGAGAAACAGTGAAAAGTCAAAAAATGAGAATATCACACTCTAGGACTTGGAATATGGTGACAAACCCTGAAAAAGTCAAAACATGAGATATTCATGCAGTAGGACCCAGAATATGGTGAGAAACCCTGAAAGAAGTCGGAAAATGAGAAAATCAGGCAGTAGGACTTGGAAGCTACTGAGAAACCCTGAAAAAGACGAAAAGTGAGAATAACAAACTGTAGGACCTGGAATCTGTTGAGAAACCCTGAAAAATTCGAAAAAAGCAAAAATCACACTCTAGGACTTGGAATGTGATGAGAAATCCTGAAAAAGTAAAAAAATGAGAAAATCACACTGTAGTACCTGGAATATGGTAAAAAAAGTATTAAAATGAGAAAATCACACAGTAGGACCTGGAATATGGTGAGAAACTCTGAAAAGTCGAAAACATGAGAAAATCACGCAGTAGCCTGGAATATGGTGAGAAACCCTGAAAAAGTCGAAAAATGAGAAAATCACGCAGTAGTACCTGGAATATGGTGAGAAACACTGAAAAAGTCTTAAAATGAGAAAATCACACTGTAGGACCTGGAATATGGTGAGAAACTCTGAAAATGTCGAAAAATAGAAATTCACACTTGTAGGACCTGCAATATGGTGAGAAACCCTGAAAAAGTCAAAAAATGAGAAAATCACACTGTAGGACTTGGAATAAAATGAGAAACCGTGAAAAAGACAAACAATGACAAAAGTACACGGTAGGAGATGGAATATGGAGAGAAACCGTTAAAAAGTAGAAAAATAAGATATACACACTTGTAGGACATGCAATATGGTGAGAGACCCTGAAAAAGTCTTAAATGAGAAAAATCACACTGTAGTACCTGGAATATGGTGAGAAACCCTGAAAAAGTCCAAAAATAAGAAATTCACACGTGTAGGACCTGCAATATGGTGAGAAACCTGAAAAAGTTGAAAAATGAGAAAATCACACTGTAGGACTTGGAATAAGATGAGACACCCTGAAAAAGTCAAAAAATGAGAAAATTTCACTGTAGGACTTGGAATAAGATGAGAAACCTGAAAAAGTTGAAAAATGAGAAAATCACAATGTAGAAGATGGAATATGGTGAGCAATCCTGAAAAGTCAAAAAATGAGAAAATCACACTGTGGAACCTGGAATATGGTGAGAAACTCTGAAAAAGGCGAAAAATTGGAAAAATCACACTCTAGGACTTGGAATATGATGAGAAACCCTGAAAAAGTCAAAAATGAGAAAATCACACTGTAGTAGCTGGAATATGGTGAGAAACATTGAAAAAGTCTCAAAATGAGAAAATCACACAGTTGGACCTGCAATATGGTGAGAAACACTGAAACAGTCGAAAAATAAGAAAA